>NC_056743.1:764424272-764494272 GCF_019279795.1 Protopterus annectens | reverse complement strand
TGTGTGTGTGTGTGTGTTTGTTTGTAGGTTAAAGTATTTTGAGGCCTTTCCCATCCAGTACACTTCCCATTGCCCTACTTTACAAGGCCTGATGATGTTGTTCACCTTAGAAGCACATTTCGACACTTGTCAGCCATATAAGCTCTGTGGCACATGGGATAACTACATAGCACTATAATACAAATAACTAGATGGGAAGGGGTCTAATCTCAGCACTGGCAATTGTGTGTGTGTGTGTTTGTTTGTAGGTTAAAGTATTTTGAGGCCTTTCCCACCCAGTACACTTCCCATTACCCTAATTTTCAAGGCCCGCTGATGTCATTCAGCTTAAAAGTACCTTTGGACACTTGTCAGTCCTATAAGCTCTGTGGCAAATGTGATAACTACGTAGCACTACAGTACAAATAACTATATAGGTAGGGGTTCTAATCTCAGCACTGGCAAGTGTGTGTGTTTGTAGGTTAAAGTATTTCGAGGCCTTTCCCACCCAAAATACACTTCCCATTGCCCTACTTTACAAGGCCTGCTGATGTCATTCACCTTAGAAGTACCTTTGGACACTCTTCTGTGCTATAAGCTCCATGCGATAACTATGAGGAACTATAATACAAATAACTAGACAGGTACGGGTTCTAATCTTAGCACTGGCAACTGTGCGTGTGTTTGTGTGAGAAACATATCCCGTGTGTGTGTGTTGCTTATACCATTTTGAGACCTGTTCCACCCAGTACACTTCCCATTGCCCTACTTTACAAGGCCTGCTGATGTCATTCACCTTAGAAGTACCTCAGATACTCTTCAGCCCTATAAGCTCTGTGGTGCATGTGATAACTGCGTAGCACTATAGTACAAATAACTAGAAAGGTAAAGGTTCTAATATCAATACTGGGAACTGTGATACTGTATGTGTGTATGAGAACTATATCCCTGTGTCTCTCTGTGTGTATTATACCATTTTGAGGCCTGTTCCACACTGGTGCCCCCCCCCATTGCATTACTTTACAGGACCTGTTCATGTCATCAACCTTAGATCCACTGTTGGGCACTTTCTAGGCATATATATAGATCTGTGGTGCATGTGATAAGTAGGCAGCACCATAGTACATACAAGTAGGTAGGTAGGGGTTTGAATCTCAATACAGTCAGCTATACTACTGTATATGTGCATTTCTGTGTAAAGCATATCCCCTGTTTGTGTTGGTTATACCATTTTAAGGTGTGTGACCCCCATCCCATGGCATTACTTTAAAGAGCCTGTTGATGTCATCCACCTTACATGCACCATGTTAAACGATACAGACCATACCAATCATCTGTACAGATGTATGCAGAATATCCAGATGTCTGCAACATATATGTAGTCCGTGTCTCCTAACAATGAGGTTTTATGAGAAATCATTGGCAAATGCATGACAGTTGCCGTAGTTACAGACATGTCAGCTTTGACATCATACCCATCTGAAACTTCCTGCTGATGCAAAATCTGTTACCCTATCACATGTCTAGGTTTGTAAGAGCAATATGTGAGAACAGTCACTATTATGTGTGATTTATCCCACCATCCATGAAGACATTCCCAAGATTAATTGGTGTAAGAGGTTGTGAGTTATGTCCCTGGCATATGATGTCCAGGGCACATGCAATATGTATGTAACAGTATAGTACATACAAGTAGATAGGTAGGGGTTCTAATCTGCCAACTGCCAACTGTGTGAGTATATGTGTTTCTGTATGCATATCCCCTGTGGCTGTCTTGCCTGTGTGTATACAATGGTTATACCATTTAGTGTGCCTGTTCCATCCTGTTAACTGACCCATTGCCAACCTAGTCACTGCCCCTACAGATGTCATCCACCTTACAAGCACAGTTACACATTTACTAACACAAATGCACTATGGCGCATGCAATAGTCATGTCAGTCTGTATTATACATAACTAGATAGGTAGGTCATCTAATCAGAAAGGTGTCAACTCTGTGTGCATGTGTGTTTCAATGCATGCCCCCATGCAGCAGCGTGTGTGTATTTCAGATGGGTCTACCATGTAAAGGGCCTGTGAACCACCCAATGGCAATCCTAACAGCCCCTATAATTGTCACCCACTTGGAAAGTAGTGGCAGACACCGCAAAACAATAGTATCTCTGTGGTGCTTGTGTTATGTATATAGCAGTATCATTTGTACAACTAGGCAGGTAGAAGTTCTACTATCATCAAGGGCAGGTCATGAGTGTCTGTGTGTATGTAAGTATATCCCCTTGCAGCTGTCTAACTGTGTTATGACCACCAGCATACCTCTCAACCTCTCACAGAAAGACATCTGGTTAAAGACATATGGAAAAGTGGGGCTAAGACCTAACATTGAGCACAACCATCACATATTGCTATGACATGCATGGAAAGTAGATACCAGAACAGGTCATGCATTTAAATACACTGTCCAAAGTGTATGTGTTGTTACATGACAATATCCGTCATTAATGTGTAATGTTAGCCTGTCATGATTTCCCAACAGTTTGCCAGAAAACCACAATGTTATGACACACAGAAATAAAATATGTGTCAAACATCAGGACAATCTGCAAGCATATGCAGAGGTCCTAGGTATGGTCACCATTTCTACCACCCTGCAGGTTGCAGTCCATGTTTGGCAAGGTGTGACCTGTGACAACTGACACAATAAAGAGGTCCTGAGAGTGTAGGCCAACAAACATTTCATACAGTTGTCTACTGATTGCATAGAGCAGTTATTGCACATCAGAAGCACCTTAATGTTATAACAAATAGTGTAAGCTAAGGTAATGTCACACAAATAAGGTATTATAGTAGCAAACCAAAGGAAGTATTGTGTGTTGCACTTGCCATGGGTATGGTATGTCTTTTTAGCTGTCACATTAGTACAAGAAGTGTCCCACAGTCCAAATATGACAAGGTAGCAACTACAATCTGTGTCACCTATGTGTGTGTAATATGTAGACATGTGAAGGCCCTGTGACTACCTGCTGCCCCCAGTAACCCACATGTATATAGGCATGAATGCTAACTGCCACCACCCACATACATAGGTACAGCCTAAGGCTGTGTCAACTGTATGTATTGTGCAGTCTGTCATTGAGCCACAAATTCCTGTTAACACATTGCAATGGGCCACACAGTGAGTATGGCATGGTGTCAAGGTCCTGGCCTCAAGCTGAATGCAGACAACATTGTCAGCATGCCATATGGCAAGGACATGTCCCCAGTATTTCCCACATCAGCACTAACCCCATAAACACACAGACTGTGATGACGACCTGGGTACTCAGAATGGCAACAATGTTGCATGCAGGCAACAAGTAGTGGCAGTGGTCATGAATTGTTTCATAGGATCATAGGAGGTTAATAGGCTAATGGCCCTTACAAACATAGCCAAGAGTTTATCCCCAAAAGAAACCTCAGTCAGCACCTGTTGCCCCTGCCAGTGAGGGACAGAGGTGGAACTCTTGTGACAAATTTATGGTTTCCCATCTACTCATTAAGGTTGTGTTTGAAAAGGGTCAGCAAGGTGCTCTGTTTGACGTGTAATGGAAGTCTATTCCAGAGACAGGGCAGCCTCTGGGAGACAAACCTGTCCCTCCAGCAGATTATGTTAATGTCACATATTAGGTTCAGGCCTTTTGAGCAGGTAGTGCATGAGGAGTTACACTTACAGATATGGAGCATCTCCAGTAGGGCAGGGTCCAAGACTGTCTTGTAGGTGAGACACAGATCACCCTTGAGCAATCTGTATGATACTGAGTACAGTAATAGTGATTTGAGCCTGCCCACACAGGACATGTGTTGGGGGCCATGGATTCTCTTTGTGAGGTATTTCAGTGCCCTTTCCAGTTGGTGCAGATGTTTGGAGAGGTACATCCCAAATGAGGCGTTATACTCAATTAGTGGTCTAATGAGGGAGGAGTACAGAGAGGTAATAACCTCCTTTTTCCTGGATGCAATCCCTTTACTGATGAGATGAACCTAGTGAAAGTCTTTTCTGACCACTGCTGCTACATGATGGTCGAATGTGAGGTTGCTATCAACCTGAGTGCCCAGGTCTCTCACCACAGGTTGTGTGCTTAGTGGGTTGCCATTGATCAGTAGAGGTAGTGTTTTTACCAAATGGTATGATGATACATTTTTTTGCATTTAGCTTGAGGCCATGACTTTGGCAGCAGTCATTATTTGATGTGAGATCCTCTTGCAGTATGTTAACATCATTTGGGGAGTCAATGACAGCATCCAACTTACAGTCATCGGTAAACTTGGTCAGCTACAGGGCTTTCATCTTTGCCTGTAACTCCAAGAAATAGATGCCAAACAGTAGGGGTCCCAAGACAGATCTCTCGGGAACTTCACTTGTGACAGGTCTGCTATTGGAGGTGGGTGTGCCTATTTTGACTTTGAGGGTCCTGTCGGTGAGCCAGTTGGCCACCCACCTGATGAGATAGGGATTTACGCCAAGTTGTGTTAGCTTTTTGATGATGCCCAAGTGGGGGATTGCATCAAAGGCCTTGGCCAAGTCAAGGTAAGCTGTATGTACTGACTTTCCCTCATCCAGGGCCTTGGTGACAGTCTCAAAGAAGTTGACCAGGTTCAACATGCAAGATCTGCCCTTGACAAATCTGAAATGGGTGGGCTCAACTGCTTGGAGATTGCCTATGTCCTTGTTTATGAAATCCATAATAATACACTCCATGGTTTTACAGATCAGACTTGTCAAGCTAATGGGGCAATAGTTTCCAGGTCAATAGTGGCACCACCTTTGTGCAAGGGGATGACAATGATGGTTCCCCATTCTGCTGGAATGAAGCCAGTACTTAGACTGTGGTTGAATTGGCTGCTCAATGGCGAAGCCAGTTCTTGCTGGAGATGGTGCAGAATGCATCCTGGGATACTATTGGGTCCCATGGAAGCTGTGTTTTTTGCCATGGATAGGGCCTGTAACACTTGATCTATGGAGATGTCAGGTGCGGGACAAGTATTGGGGATGTTGAAAGGGCTTTTGGGGGGACAGGGGCATGAAGTTTGTGATGAACCTATCTGCTAGCACGTTGGTTAAGTCAACAGGATCAATGTATGTGATACTGTTAAGGACTGATTCAAAACAAACATGGCCTTTGCCATGGAGGTTCCTGACATAACTGAAGAATACTCTATGTGGGTAATGGGACCTTATCCAGACAAAAGGTGGACATTTCCTCTAAGTAGTCCTCAGTCAGTACAACAATACATTAGTAGCATGGCCAGTCTGCTATGCATCTATGTAGACATCTTCAGAAACTGTAAAGGCTGTGTTAACACCCACAAAGGTCAGCCATGGTCCTCAACACCTGTTCCATGCAGACAGCCTGTAATCAGTACTGCCCCACTGGTTACTGGTCAGGTTGTCCATAGGTGTCTGTGGCATGCCAAGATGGCAATGTTGTGCTCAGCCCTTCAACAACTGCCTCATGTATGAGAGTATAACTCTGTGTACATTACCGGTACAAGAGGCCTACGTTGCATATGAGATAGCTGAAACACATGCTGGAGAGTCAGGTTTGGCTACCAGAGGCTACACTGTGTCAGGACTACATTCTCCAAACATGTCAAACACAGTACCATGGATACTGATATCAACTGCATCAAGGTTGAGTGGATGGGGAAAAAATACATATGTCTCTGGGGTTTAACCTGTGTCCAGCAATGGCAAGGGTAACAGGTGCTGTCTTATGATTCTGTTGGCAATAAAGTAATGGCTAGACTTGTGAGGGACCCAGGGCCAGTACTGTAGTAACCTGAACTTGTGGTCTTACAGAACACTTGTGGTCTTACAGAACAGATGACATGCATGAAGGCTTGCTGGCTGTGTCAAGGGGTATGCATGCAAGGTTACACTGCCTGCCCTCATTGTCCTTCACACACTATTGCATGCATATGCAACTAGGTAAACATGTACATATACAGCTGTACCTTAGTGATGACAAGGTCACTGTGTTTCCACTCCGCCATACTTGGATTTGGTAATGTTAGCAGCTCCCCAGGCTGTACACACCCAGACACCTGAACAGAAACAGAATGAGGTATGTGAAACAACAGTCAGTCAGCAGTACTAACAGCAATAATGCATCATGGCAGAGAGGTATATACACTTCAATGTGTACCTATGACAACTGCTAGCAGACAGCACCTTATACAGCATAACATTACTACACTGTACTATAGTCATCCTGTGCATCAGACCCATATTAGCATGTACCTGCGTCGATGGTATGGATAACAGGGATGTGGCACAGGTATCATTACATGCACAGGGTGTGGTGTGGGGTTTCCAAAGGCCTAGGCTGGGCCATACAGTCGACAGCGGTAGTGTTGTCACCTCACAGCAAGAGGTTCTTTGGTTCGATTCTCAGCTAGGGTGCCTTCTGTGTGGAGTCTGCATGTCCTTCCTGCATTCATGTGGGTTTCCTCCGGGTGCTCCAGTTTCCTCCCACATTACAAAGACCTGCATCTGGAACATTTCTCCCCGGGCCTCCACTGAAAAATGGCTCATTCCAAGTCGGACTTTCCCAGTTAGCAAATGTAAAATAAAATAAATAAAATAAATAAAATCGTGTGTGTGTGTGTGTGTGTGTGTGTGTGTGTGTGTGTGTGTGTGTGTGTCTGGAGGGGTGGTGTTCAACTGTGCCATGGATATGAGCTGTGCGTGTCTGCTAGTGACCTGCATGTGATAGGGGTGTGTGAGTGTGTGTATGCACACAATCAAGCCATGTGCTAGCCCTACACAGGGCTATGTTGGACAGCCATGGACCATACATGGTAGGATGTACAGTTCACCATCTCTGGCCATGGACACAGGAATTGGTTCTGCCAGGAGTGTCACTGGCACCACCAAGCCCAAGGCCAGATGTGGTACTACTCCCTGATGGTGATTGGTGTCTGCTGGATCCATGCCCCTCACAGGACTGGCCAGGACCACATGCCCATGGCCTGCTACGTTGTGGTGTGGACAGCACCCTCCCTTCGGTAGTGCTGGTGGTGCTGCCACTACAGGAGTGTGAATGTGCATGGCCATGTGGCATCTCAGCTGATGATGTTGCTGACCTACGTCCATGTGTCCAACGCCCTACTCCTACCATATGCTCAAGCACAGACATTGCACAGTTGAGCACTGACAATGTCTCACCCCACCGTCTATCCACAACATCGGCAAAATGATGTACAGCATCACCAATGCTGCAGAGGTCGTCACATATGGCAGGAAGTGTTGAATCCATGACCCTGACCATCTGTCTGGTGTACCATTCAGAATGTGCCTGTGCCTCCATGATGGACCAAAACATGTGTTGAGTGACACCTGTTATGACACCTCTGACAGGAGCTGGATGGGCAGCAGTCCTCATTTGAGCACCCCTGTCAATCTGCCTGTGTGGGACCTCACCAGCTCTCTGGCTATGGCTACTGTCAACAGTCACAGATGTCATAGTCACCACACTAGTCTGTTTGAAGCCACCACCCTCTGAATGTTCAATATCTGCAGCTGCTGGGGACTGGGTATGTGTGGGCATACTGACTGTGTGGGGACATTGTGGCTGGAAGTGGGATGTCAACGAATGGTACAGATTCAGTCGCCAACAACCCCACCTGTGTCTCACTATGAACACCATCATCATCAGAGTCCAATGAGACACTAACATCTGGTTGTGAGGGGGAGAGACACCAACCCCCATGTTCACCTGTGAGGGGGAAGACAACAAATGTAAATTACTACCTACACTATAATGTTTTCTGATACACACACATACACACACACACACACACACACACACACACACACACACACACACACACACACACACACACACACACACACATATAGGTGAGGTGGCACAAAGGCAGTATGCAGACCACACTTTCTGAATGATAACATGCACGACACACAACAGACACACTGTGCATAGGCCCTCAACAGCATGCAGTGCAGCTATGTCCAGTTAATGTTGCTACTACTATACACCTGTGAGATACGTGAGGAGTGGGAGTATGTGATGCACCTTCACCTAACACACACTGCACCCATGTACACAATACTAACGTACCCCTCTATAGCACAGTGGCTATACCTATACCTATACAAACCTACATGCCAATGTGTTACAGCACCTGCGAATAGGCTCCTGTGATGATCAATGTGATGCACCATAGTTAACCTCACCACAAGTGAACATTCACATATTGCAATACGGCTAAGAGTAACAATTGTGTGGATGGAAAACTGGCTGCCCTTAACATGCCTAGGGAATTGGTGAGCCACAAGAAGCCAGTTCCACACTCACCGGCTGCAGGTAGCTGTTCCCCAGCAACACCAGAGGGACCAGGGGAGAAGTATTGTTAGCACACACATGTGGCATTGGTACAGGATAATATGTGCATTTCTGAACATGTACACTACAAGCTGTGATGCTACCCAATTTGCTGACATTCACAATAGCTGTGCACTTGTGTGCATTACAAAACCACACCCACAAATGCAGTTTGACCTGACATATACATCTAGATATGCAAAGGCTGCCACTGTGAATGCTACAGTACAGAAGTGATGTCCACTGGGCCCTTACCTGGATGCTCCTCAGCTGTTGACTCTTTGCCACCCACCTCCATGACATAAGTTGAGATTGCTTCCTGGAATGCGGTGGCTGCACCAAGGTTGGCACTGGTGATGAACTCCTTGGCTGTCAGTATTGCTTGCATATCAGGCCCTCCACCTTTGCCAGCATGGTCCCTGGCCACAGTTACAGCCCTTTGTCTTGCATTGTGGATGAGGTAGGTGGCACGGTGTCAGACCTGTTCGTAGGTATGGTTGTGTTGTCCTAGATTGTTCACAGTCTCTACCAGTTCTGCCCAAAGAGCAGTGCGTTCTTGCAGGTTTTGCCAGCTCCTTCCCAACAGTACCCTGTGATGGAGTCGGAGTGCATCAATGACTGCCGCAGTCTTGGCTTCTGAGAGTGCCTGTTGCCATCTGTGGTATATCCCACCTGAAAGACATGAACAGGGAAACACATCACAGGACTGCATACATTGGCCACCATTATGTACAGATCCTGCACATCCACTTTTGCCAGCACTATCCACTGCTAACACCCACATCATACTCCTGCCATCTATCAGCACAGTATGTGTGTGGGTATTGTCACCATACTGGCATTACAGCATGAGCTGCCCTCCTGATCCTGATGTTTCATGTTCCCCTCAATGAGGAACATTAATGTGCATAATCCTCCATTCATCATTCACATCAGACAGCACATGCAGCAACTGGGGAAATCACAGAGGTTCCCTACCAGGAAATACCATGCTATCAAACATCTACAGTACACCTATAGGCTATAATGTCAACCCTCTACCCGGTGTCATACATACTCCTCAGGAGTGACCTCACTCTGGCATGCCAGGCAATCACAGACTCCACATTGCTGGGACTGCTGCATGAGTGCAAGTCATGCTCCACTCTGTTGCGCACACACACACACACACACACACACACACACACACACACACACACACACACACACACACACACACACACACACACACAACCACCACCTGGTGAGTGACCTGGACTGGTCTTGTTGGTGTCTTGGATGTGTGTTCCACACAATCACCCTGCGGTGGAATGGGCACCATGTCCACATCAGGCAGGGTAGCTACCTTCACCTTTGCAGGTGTAACATGGTCAGCTGGATGGTTAACAGCACATACACCCTTGGGATACTACCTGTGTCCATGTTGGACAGGGACATCAGCTGCTGCCTTGCATACACATAGGCTAACATGTGGCCTAAGGATATGGCTGCTCAGGGCCCATAGCCTAGTAACCTCATATGGTACCAGGAATACCATAAATGGCCTGACTGCTGTGACAGATTGTGTTATTATGTGTCCACACACATCACTGCCATTGACTGCTGGGTGTCCCTTATGGGCAGCGTTACAGTATCATGTCATCCAGCCTACATCCCACAAATAGGTGAGTGCACCTATAAGTGCATGTGGACATCTGTGGAACATCTGAGCTACACAATAACTGACAGCAGTGCATATGTGTTGTAGGATGACCTCCTCATAGGTGTCTGACATCTGCAGTACCCAGATGTTTACGGAATGTGTACATGTGCCTGACAGATGTAGATCCCCCCTGCCAGACAAATGTGTATTTCCGGACACTAGTTGGACAATACGTGATGCTTGTCCACATACTTTGGGGAATGTGTCTGTGACATGCCAGACCACTGGGGACAGAGTCATGGTACCTGAATATCTGGTACTGTATCCATTCTCTTACACTGTATGCTCAGTATGTACACACTGCTGCTGAGCCAGTGCCAGCATCCACCCACTACTAATACCTATACCCTGCTGTCCTGCTGCAGGGGCTCACCAGGTATACTAGCCATACATGTCAGACAATCATATACAGGTGTGGAGTACACACTCAGCTAGCCAGAGTATGTCAGGAATAGTCAGGGAGGCCTGAACAATCTGTGGAATAATCCTGTATGACACTGGCAGACTGAGAGGGGCTCAATAACAATACATGATGTGATATGCCAGCTGTATCCACCAGTACATACTGTCAGGGTGATGCCCCTGCACTGGCCCAGTCATCAGGGAGCCTCAATCCTCACCACTACCACCAGTAAGGGACATTCACAATGGGAGGATGACAAGTACATGCACAGTAAAGTACAATTACCCTTCAGAGCACACAGAGATTACAGTCAGTCTGGAGCTGGTTTCCCCCTCTCTCCCCAGAACCCCCAAAATACTCCCCACTGGCACAGCTATACAGTTAACATCTCAGCAGAGCAGTCAAGCCAAAACATCCATCGCCCTCTCTGTCCAACCAGTGCTTTGGGTCCCTGCCCAAGTAGCTGACACACACACTTTGAGATTTGATTTATGAATCACACACACACACACACACACACACACACACACACACACACACACACACACACACACACACACACACACACACTCCTGGGAAAGGCTGGCACAGGTTTACTAGCTATGGGCCCTTCTGCCCAGACTTTAAGATAGTTTTGACTGCCACAATCCAGTTCTTTACCAGCTACTGTAAGGCCCTCAGCAAAGGGTGATGAATCCTACTGTGTGGTGTTGCTATTAGCAAAATGGTAAGTGTGACCAAGGCCTTTGGAATGGGCTATACAGTGTCACCAAATACATATGCAAGTACTCTAAGAGCTTACGTAGTGCTATACAGACCAGACACAATGACAAGCTTTAATGATATTTAATAATAACTAATAAAGGAACAAGACAATACTCAAATTAATACAGTAACTGCACAGTTCAGACTCACAGGGAATAATTTAGGACAGCATTACAGGACAGACTGAAATAAATACAGCAAACATCTAAAGTAATAGGGTCATAGGTTCATGGGATGATACTAGGCTATTGGCCCGGAGGCCCTTATAAGCCTAGTCAAGATTTTTGTCAATGTTCCTTCAAAATCAGGAACACAAAATCAAGTAGAAAACTGTTAAAAAACAAAAGGCAAGGAAGCAGCTTAGCAGAAATCAACACGGGCTTTTAATACTAATAACTTGTAAGCGCTTTCGGTCAAGCCAATTGCTCAACCTTCATCAGACAAGATAACACTGTTTGGAATACAGTTTAAATACAAAAAATACTTAAAAACATAATT
The DNA here is from genome assembly GCF_019279795.1 of Protopterus annectens. Taxonomy (NCBI): domain Eukaryota; kingdom Metazoa; phylum Chordata; order Ceratodontiformes; family Protopteridae; genus Protopterus; species Protopterus annectens. The sequence goes on along the minus strand of NC_056743.1, from coordinate 764,482,543 downwards.
AAATGATTAGATAATTAATTAATTAAGTAAATAAACAATGGAATTTAAAGGACCAGCCACAAGTAAGACTTGAACTTTTTCAATACTAAAGATCACAATAAATCTATATTAAAATTGTTAAACATGTAATAAGAAGATTAATACTTTCACAGCTAAACTCATATTTACACTCAATTTAAAAATAAGTGTTTAGTAACAAACAAATATATATAAAAAATATGTATATAAAATATATATATATGTTGTGCAGAATGAAAACAACACTACTTCTATTTGTAAAGAAGGTTCTATAAGGACATGGAACAACCCAAAACTGCTTATTAATATTAAATGTAAAAAATAAAATAACATAAAACAAAACATTATTGCATGATAGGATCTTTCACATAAATAACTAGATGACTATATAAATATATGAATATTAAACCTATGGGTCCTATGTGTTTTTTATTAATTTAACATGGGCACAAGAAAAATATTACTTTAAATCGTAAAGGCATTAGATATGTGTATATATGTATACATATGTGTATTTAATTATATATACATTGAATGATTATTGTAAAAGTAAAGCAGGTATTATTACTTAAATTCATAAAAATATATGTGAAGTGATAATACTTCTACCTTCTAAGTGCTTTAAGTTTGAGTATACAACTAATAGATGCTACATCATTATGTCCTGGTGGGAAATGTGCATCCGTTCTCAACTGCCAAAAAAGTTCCTGCTCTTCAAGGTGTAGCTGCCAGGTTGTTGATGTAAAAGACTTATATACAGTAATTCCACACCAGGAGGGTATTGAATGGACATGTGACTTTTTGTTAGAGAGGAAGGCACCCAATGAAGTAATGTACCTAGTAGGTGTCCTTTTGGACGTGGTTTTGAAAAATAACTTTCTGCTATTCAAAAATCAAATTTATTTGCAGAAGACAGGCATAGCAATGGGCTCGCTGTGTGGCTGTAGTTTTGCCAATAGTGTTATGGCCCATTGGGAGCACAAATATCTTTTAAACTGTGACCTGTTCAAATCTCATGTCACTTGGTACACTAGGTACCAAGATGACATGTGTTTCATCTGGAAAGGTTCACTAGAAGTCATACCTGAATTTATGGCTTACATTTCGGGTACAACTAGATTCCTCGAATTTACATACACAATAGGGTACGAGGAAATGAATTTTTTGGATGTTAAAATTGTTAAGGATATTCCCAATAACAAATTTAAGTCTTGTATTTATAGGAAACCCACCCATTCAAACCTACACTTTGCTAGCTGCCACCCTTTTCATCAGAAAAAGAGTGTTGTTAAAGCAAGGATGATTTCAGATGAAGTTGATTTCATGGATGAATGTAATAACATTTTGAACATGTTTCTCACTCGTGATTATCCTGAGAACCTTATAGCTGAAATCATCCGTGAAGTGCAGCGTAAGAGATTAGAAGGGCATTTTAAACCCTTACTAGGTGGAGGGAGAATGAATAGATCTACTACTGTTTGTAACAGAATGGCAAGTACTTCCCTGCCTCCTCATATTCGTTTTCTCTTTACTTACTGCTTAGATCACAATGCTATTAGAAATGTGGTGTCTAAAAATTGGAAGTTGATTCTTGAGGACAGGAGCCTTGTTAAATCATTAGGTACCAGTCCCAAGTTTACGTATAGAAGAGGGTTCAACCTTAAGAATTTAGTAGAAAGATCTACGGAGGGAGCCACAAAGAAAATAGTAGGTATGAGAAAATGTGGGAGGTGCCCACAATGTAGATTCATGTATTTGGATAAAGTAATTGAGATCAACAAGAAGGTTTACTTCCTGAAAGGGAATTACAATTGCGATTCCAAAGGGTCCCTCTGTGTTGACTGTCCTTCCTTTTACATAGGAAAGACAGAGAGAAAATTCAAAAAAAGAGTCTACGAACATTTATATGCTATGGAAAAGGGAGATTTAACTAATGCACTTGCAAAACACGTTCTCGATTGTCCTGATCATAGCTTCAGGTTTTGTGTAATACAAGTAATAGAAAATAGGCTCAGGGGAGGACCCTGGCAGCTACACCTTGAAGAGCAGGAACTTTTTTGGCAGTTGAGAACGGATGCACATTTCCCACCAGGACATAATGATGTAGCATCTATTAGATGTATACTCAAACTTAAAGCACTTAGAAGGTAGAAGTATTATCACTTCACATATATTTTTATGAATTTAAGTAATAATACCTGCTTTACTTTTACAATAATCATTCAATGTATATATAATTAAATACACATATGTATACATATATACATATATCTAACGCCTTTACGATTTAAAGTAATATTTTTCTTGTGCCCATGTTAAATTAATAAAAACCACATAGGACCCATAGGTTTAATATTCATATATTTATATAGTCATCTAGTTATTTATGTGAAAGATCCTATCATGCAATAATGTTTTGTTTTATGTTATTTTATTTTTTACATTTAATATTAATAAGCAGTTTTGGGTTGTTCCATGTCCTTATAGAACCTTCTTTACAAATAGAAGTAGTGTTGTTTTCATTCTGCACAACATATATATATATTTTTATATACATACTTTATATATATATTTGTTTGTTACTAAACACTTATTTTTAAATTGAGTGTAAATATGAGTTTAGCTGTGAAAGTATTAATCTTCTTATTACATGTTTAACAATTTTAATATAGATTTATTGTGATCTTTAGTTTTGAAAAAGTTCGTCTTACTTGTGGCTGGTCCTTTAAATTCCATTGTTTATTTACTTAATTAATTAATTATCTAATCATTTAATTATGTCTTTAAGTATTTTTTTGTATTTAAACTGTATTCCAAACAGTGTTATCTTGTCTGATGAAGGTTGAGCAATTGGCTTGACCGAAAGCACTTACAAGTTATTAGTATTAAAAGCCCATGTTGATTTCTGCTAAGCTGCTTCCTTGCCTTTTGTTTTTTTCCTTCAAAATCAGCACCTGTTTCCCCTGTCCAGCTGGGATACTGGTGGGATCCCACTATTGTATTTTCTGTTTCCCATGCAGTTGTCTAGGTTCCTCTTAAAAAGGGCTAGAGAGGTACTCTGCTAGACATGGAGAGGGAGTGTATTCCACAGATGATGGAGTCTTTGGGGCACAAATATATCTTGCCAACAAGTACTATAAATGTCACAGACCAGGTTAAGGCCTTGCGTGCGGGTTGAGCAAGTGGGGTTGGTCTTATGTATATGCAGCAACTCCATCAAGGCTGGGTTGGAAATTGCCTTGTATGCCAGACACAGGTCACCTATGATCAGACTGTATGAGACTGAGTAGAGGGGACAGGGCTTTTCGCCTATCTGTATAGGATAGGTGTTTGAGACCCTAGATTTTCCTGGTCAGGAACCTCTGTGGTATCTGCAACTGCTGCATGTACTTGGCAAGGTGCATGCCAAAGGAGGCATTGCACTCGATAATGGGTCTGATAAGGGAGGAGTACAGGTATGTTATGACCTCCTGGTTCCTGAATGACATACCCGTATTTTGAGGTGAGCCATGTAGAAAGCCTTCTGTACAATGAAGTCAACGTGGTGATCAACTGTCAGGTTGCTATCAACTTGGGTGCCCAAGTCCCTCACAACTGATTGCATGCTTAATACATTATTACTGCCATAATTAGTGTGGATGACATTCTCCCCAAAGGTGATAATGATGCATTTCTTGGCATTCAGTTTGAGGCAATGATTCTGGCAACAGTCATTAGTTTGGGGTAAGGGCCTCTTGGAGGATGTTCACGTCACTAGTGGAATTTAAGACAGTGCCCACCTTGCAGTCTTCTGCCAACTTGGTCAGCCACAGACCAGTGGTTTTGGTTTGCACCTCAGAAAAATATATCCCAAACAGTAGAGGCCCCAAGACCGATCCTTGGGGTACACCACTCTTTATGGGTCTACTACTAGAGGTGGCTTCCCCTACTTTGACTGACTGGGTTCTAGCAGCGAGCCAGTTAGCTACCCATCTGGTAACATAGGGGTTGATGCCTAGCTCGGAAGGTTTATGTTTTATGGCTTACTGGGGAATAGTGTCAAAGGTTTTGGCTAGGTCAAGGTAGGCAGTGTGTACTGTCGTCCCATCATCCATGGCTTTTGTGACTACTTCAAAGAAGTCAACCAAGTTTAACAGGCCTGATATCCCTTTGACAATACCAAACTGTGTGGGGTCAAGCGTTTGGAGGTTGCCGATGTCCCTGTTTATAAGGTCCATGATAATGCATTCCATGGCCTTGCAGATCAGGCACGTAAGGCTGATGAGCCTATAATTGCCTGGGTCTGTGTACAGTCCACCTTTGTGTTGAGGGATGTCAGTGGCCGTCCTGCATTCAGCTGGGATGAAGCTGGTGCTCAGGCTTTGGTTGAATAGGGCGTCTAATGGAGCTTAGAGCTCATGCCTGAGTTCATGTAGGATACATCCAGGGATATTATCAGGTCCCATGGAGACTTTAATTTTTTGCCTTTGAGAGGGCATTAAGGACCTACTCCATGATGATGGGCGGGGGATGTCCTGATTTACTGATGGGGGGACAGGGGGTGAAGTTTTCACTGAACCTGTCTGCCAGCAGGTTGGCTATATCTATGGCGTTTATGTATGTGGTGTTATTGACCACCAGTTCAGAGCAGATTTGAGTGGTGCCTCTGAGATTGAAGACATATGTGAAGAAGGCCTTGTGATTGTCCTTGGTGGATGTGGCCAATTTGGACTCAAAGTTAGCTTTGCAGTAATTCACCAGTGACCTTATTTGCTTGTTCAGACAAAGGAGAGATTGGTTCAACTTGGCACCTGCTCCTTCATGGCCCTGGACAGCAAATATTTCCATCTATTATAGAGCTTGTTTATTGCTGCTGTCCACCAGACAGGTTTACTCTTCCTTGACGATGATGATATAGTCCTGTCAGGTATTGCTGAGTCCATACAGCTATGTAGGTCCTCATATAGTTTTTTGGTGTAGACTTGGACATTACTTCTAGTTTCAACTAAAGGGACGGTGGCTGTGAAGCTGCTTATACTTGCTCTGAGGAGACTGTAGTCAGGTTTGGAAAAGTGTTTTCATTTGAAACTGATGGGGGGCAGGGGAGATGGTGACTTCAAAAGTGATCGCTTTATGGTCAGATCTTACCAAGGAGGATGACACTGTAGGAGTTCTACAGTGGCTGCTCTTGTTGGTTAGGACCAGGTACAGGATATTTCCATCTGTCATAGGGGTGTTGACCAGCTGATCCAATGCATTGGCATTGACAAAGCCAAGGAATCTCCGTGCGTTCATATTTGTGTAGAATAGGTCTTGCACTCTATGGTTGGGTAGTTAAAGTCACCCAGGATCAGGGTAGAGGGTTGAATCTTGATATATTCAAGTAAGTCCAGATAGGTGGAGTGGGTGTCCTGAGTCATGTTTGGAGGTCTTTAGGTAGCTGTGATTTGAATAGGTCTTTTGTCAACAGTTAACTGAACTTGGAGTGTCTCCTGTGCATCATACCATTTGACCAGCATGGAGGTGTGTATGTATATGATAAATATTGTAACTCCACCTCATTTGCTTTGTAGCCCTCCATTTGGGGTCTGAAAGTATGGTAGGATGAGTAACCTGGCAAGGTTATAGTGCTCTCCACAGCTTTAGACCAGGTTTTAGTGACTGCACAAATGTCATCATCCTCCAGGGCAAGGACAAGACAAGGACAAGAGTTTCATGGTAAGACTCCTAGCATTTAGTAGCATGACCTTTAAATTTAGTTTATAATAAGCTTTCATGCTGGTAATTTTGTGCTCATGACTTCACTTAAAAAGGCACTATGGGGGAGGCAAGTGCCTTTGCCAGAAGCCTAAAGCCCAGGGAGACAGATGAAGGCCATCTCTGGCAAAGCATTGTGGTTTGTCAATCATGTACTGGCTTGTGACTGAGACAGCAAGGATTCTAGGTTCTTAATGTGATTGCATCTCTCACATATTGTGTTCCTAGGTGGTAGCAATAGAGAGTTGTCTTTGTACATAAGGCAGTTGCTACACTGTCTCAGGATGCCCATATCAACCAGACTAGCAGGAGAAAGCACAGGGAATTTTCCGTCCATGGTTATCAGAATCTATGGAAGATAGGTCAGGGATAGTAGAGTAGGTACTATCTGAGGATAGTTCCTATAGGTGTGAGTATGGCTGGATAAAATCAACACAGTAGCTGCAGGCGAGGGCCTCCCTCACACAGGAGTGCTGGTAAGGGAAAAATGCAAATGAGATACCTCACAAAGGGTTAAAACAGCACACAAGCACAAACCCACACACATGCTGGGTTTAAATACCACAAAAATAGGTAAAATAGGCACACTGGGACTGACAAATCAACCTTTGTCCCTGAGTACTTAGCTCAGCACCCTATGCCAGACCAGTGCCAAACAGTTCACTTACTCCCAAGTAAGTGCAGGCAGGCCCTGGCCAACACAAGATGGTGTAGCAGGAAACACAGGAATCACACAAACAAATGTGAATGCAGCAAAACCTGTAACCAGAGTATGCTAAAGATATTTAAACTCTGTTTAGGTCAGTTTAACACAGGTGAACAGTTACACACTTAAATATAACAGTAGGAAACAAGAGCAAATGGATGTAAACAGATTAACCAATTAACCAACACTAAAGCTCAAAACAGAGCCCTGTTCCAGCATTCTTCATTCACACAACTTCTAACTGCAAATTCCTGCCTCTAGGGTGCAGGGGGACCCTCTTCAAAAAGATGGTCTGGATTAGTGCTCAAGTTATACAAACAAAGCTAGATTCAGCAGGTCAGGTCTATGCTACAGCAAACAAGACATATCAATGTCAGAAAGAAACAGTTCAAATAAGCAGTCACAATAAGCCTTTAACCAGAAATTTCTAGCTCAGAAGGGCATAATCCACCCTTTTGTCCCACAACATTGCAGACCAGAAACCTTCTTCATGTAAAATAACTGGCCTGAAGCCCAAGTGCTTAAACCACAACTAAGACAGTACTAGAATAACAGACAGTATGCCTTCAACCAGCAACTCCCAATTTAGAAGGATGTAAGCTACCTCTCCTGCCACAAGAGTGCAGACCACAAACCTTCTTAAATTAAAACAACTGGCCTGAACCCCATGTGCTTAAACCAAAAGGCTTAGGATAACAGTTAAATTATATTTTTATTTATTTATTTATTTTTATTTATTTAAATTTGTTGACCGGGAGTGTTCAGGCCAGTTATTTTACATGAAGAAGATTTGTGGTCAGGTTACTAACAAGCAGTAATAAATGCAGCCAAATAAGTGCAATTGAGACATTTTAAAAACAGGCAGCAAAAGCAAATTAAAGTAATAAAGTAGGAAGAAACACAAATACAGTAAAGTGTTTTTTTTTTTTTGTTTTTAGGTTAAGTGGGAAGGGATGAAACACAACAATTTCAGGTTGAGAAACATGATCGCTGTCTACTTAGTAGGATAAGCTGATGAGATAGGACTGGGAGGAGTGTCCAAAATGAGATTTATAGTAGAAGCGGCCAACTCAAAAAACAACAAATATAAGAACACAACAAGGGAGAACTCTTAAAACTCCAACAGAACAGGAAACCTAAAACAAAACAAATGTAATACTAGAATAAGATACAAAATAGAAGTGATCAAAGCTTAACTAAAGAGCTTCCAATCAACATTAAATGCAGAGATGACTGATAGAGCAATGCAGACCACATAAACACTTCAGCTAACTACAGATATTTCTAAATAAAAGAGCAATGCTGTCTTTCAGCTCCTCACACTAAACTGATGCTATTCACATGTTGCAAAGGACTTCTTTGGTAACTTTTTTTAACTGACCCTAGCCAAGAACTCTTAAAACTCCAACAGAACAGAATACTTAAAACAAAACAAATGTAAAACCAGAATAAGATACAAAATAGAAGTCATCAAAGCTTAAATAAAGAGCTTCAAATCAAAATTACATGCAGAGATGAGTGATACTCAGAGCAATGCAGACCACACAAACACCAGACAGATATACTATATTCCCATCTATATGTAAACAATTTCACATTTTCCTAGTTCCTTACTATTAGCATTGTAAATGCAGATGAGTGGATGTTGTCAAATACAAAGACGTATACAACATGCAAAGGTGTTTCTGTGAGACAGGTTTTAAAGTAATAATCCTCATTAATACCGCATTAGCTCAGATTACATCAGTGTTTGTCACCTGCCTTCATTTCACAGGTTAACAGCAATTAACATACTTCTCTGCGTCAGACATACATATTTGTCTGATGTTTGTGTAGAACTGGAAGTCATAACACAGTTAAACACTTTTACATTTTCAACCTAGTAATTATTTATGTTTCAAGACAATACAAATACCTGTAGCTGTAGACATTTATGTCTGCTTGCTGCACTGAAACTAAGATAACACATTCGTAAAACAAGTTCAGCTTATTTACTTGACGTTTTGCAACTTATGTCTGTATGTTTGAGGCTTCCATCTTCTACTATTAATACATACATTTGCACAGGTAATACTTGATATACATTTCTGTTCTTTGGCAGCATGGCACATTGTGTTTACACTCTTAAAGCTCAGTCATACCTCTCAACCTCTTACAGCAAGATAAAAGGGGGGGGGCAAAGGCCCAAAAATAGTGGCACTAAATATTGCTCTAACACACTTAGGCAGTTGATAGAATACCAGGTTTTGCATTTACAGGAATACTCTGAAGGACATGACATCTGACATTCAAATGTGTGCTATTATTTTATGACTTCAGTCTTTAATGATTTGCCAGACAAAACACAAATGTATGAGAAAATGACTACAAATATGAGGCAAACATGTGGTCAGTCTGCAAAACTCTGGGCAGTTCAGCGGTATGATCTCAGTACATAACATACAGTTCAGGTACAGAAGAGCAGGCTAGCACGTATGGTTGATGCATGGATAAACCAACCTTGAATACTGCAAACAAAATCCAGCACCCTGAGTGTGTATAGCAAAAGAACTAATTTATTGTCAACCAAACCGGTTTCAGTAGTTAGCATTCTTCAGTGGTATGGTCAAAATGATTAGACAGTCCTTATTTATACATTATTCAAATAAAGCATATGACATAATTTCCTGTTTAGATAAATTTTAAATAAGACATTAATCTAATACATGACCACAAAATGTAAATAAAATAAAACAGTGGAAAAAGAGAAATATAATCCACAATAAACCATCATAATGAGAAACTCACATATATTCCAGAATTGTACTACTGATAACATATTAAATAATAATGATAGATATATCAGGCCAGTGAAAATTATTTCAAAATGGAAATTAAAAATAAAAATGTTTGTAACCATAGTAGAATATTGGTAACAAATAATTTATAACTTAGCATTGAGGCCTGGTGGAAACAATGATGTCATATGCTTTATTTGAATAATGTATAAATAAGGGCTGTCTAATCATTTTGACCATACCACTGAAGAAAGCTAACTGCTGAAACCAGTTTGGTTGACAATAAATTAATTCTTTTCTATACACACTCAGGGTGCTGGATTTTGTTTGCAGTATGCAGTTCAGCACACACTTCTGCAACAGTTGTTTAATATCCACATAACATATATAGGTCTCTTACATTTGTAAGGCAAGCATATGTATCATAGTAATATTCACAAATGACGTATGAATATTTACAACATCCCAGGTAGCTGGGCTGGTAGTGTCACAGTCAGTATTGTACAACAGACAATCCAGTAGTACTCATATGTGAGCTGACCATTGCTGGGGTGACTCATCGGCCAGAGCTGTGATCTATGTCACTGCAGACAGAGCCATCAGGGATGGCCATAGGTGCTGGACAGCAGACTAACAGCAACATGTCAGTCCAGGAAATCTTGTTGAGACCTACTGTTTAAATTCTTATTTCCCATGACTGCATCCCCCATCTATATTCCATTACATGCTCAGTTGTATGACATACCTGTTATAGTGCTGTACTCCTTTGTCAGAAGAAATCCACAGGTATTGTTGTCAAGATTTGCAGGTTTTATTCCTGAAAAAAGTGTCAGACCTGTTTAGCATAGGCAGCAGCTTGCCTTTTGTAGGCAATGCTCATGAGCAGTTGATGACCTGTATACCAGTCTGTGTCTCCTACTTGCTAACTGCATCCAGAACAGCTGTGCTTCTTTTCCATTAGCCAATGGCATGGCAACACAGTGCTATAATTAAATCCTTCATGTGGGCCATGCCCCTTTTCCTGGCCTGTGAGGAGAGCATTATCGAGGTGTGGGAGCTACAGCATCACAGAGGGTAGGTGGAAATACTGTCCACTGTTTGGATTAATGTGTTATGCTCACAGTTTTGCATGCTATGTCTGCATACCTGCCAACCTCTTAGCACAAGAAATCTGGACAAAGCCCAACAAAATGGGGGGGGGGGCAAAGACCTAAAAATAGGGACAGATTTTAAGTATTGCTGTTATAAAGTTAGAAAATTGCTAGAGTAACAGGGTTTGTTTTGACATACATTTTCTGAAGGATTTGAAGTCTGAAACTGAAATGTATATCATTATTTAGTGACTTCATTCCTAATGCCATCCCAGTGATTTGCCAGAAAAAACAAACAATTTTATCAGGAACAGGCCAAAAATATGAGGCAAAGATCTGGACATTCTGTGGAAATCTGTACAGGTGAGAGGTATGTATGTCTGGCCACTGTTAACACACCTTCAGATTCTGTGGCAGTGTACTGTGTAAATGTGTTTTTGGATAAGTAGGGAGACAGGAAGATGTGAGTGTCAAAGATCCTTTTCTGACTGACTGTGCATGCTGCTACAGTTGATGCTGGCCTATCAACTGTGTATGTTTGTATGGGCAGACTGAGACATGTTCCTTAAAACATCAACATTCCAAGTACACTGTGATTTGGGCCAGTATATACTGGAGTAGTGTGTGACTGGCAATCAGGATATGTTTGTAAAAACAGTCGTTATACTCCAGAGGTGAGTTGGCTTACTGGCACATTGCTTTGACTGTAGTGCAAATGGTTCTGGGTTCACAATTTCTCACTGATGTCTTTTTTCCCTAAAGTTACACCCCTGTAGTGCATGATATATTTGCAAATGCATCAGCAATTCCCCAGAGCTGATTGGGTGTGTTGCTCTGACTGTAGTTCAGAAGGTCCTGGGGTAATGCTTGGCAGCTCTGTCTGTTTTTCCTAATGTTACAACACACACACACACAGACACACACAGACACACACACACACACACACACACACACACACACACACACACACACACACACACACACACACACACACACACACACACACACACACACACACACACACACACACACACACACACACACACACACTGCTAATTCCACAGATCTGTTTTGGCGTAGTGGTGCATTGCTGTGCCTCTATTGCATAGTGTCATGGGTTCGAGACTTGGCAGTGATGTCTTTTTTTTCACTAATGTTTAATGACTGTAATGCATGATATATTTACAAAAGCATTACTAATTGCTACAACTCATTTGGCATAGTGATACATTGCTCTGATTGTAGTGCACAGGGTCCTGGGTTTGAGACTTTGCAGTGATGACTTTTTTCCCTAATGTTAAATGACTGTAATGCATGATATATTTACAAAAGCATTATTAATTTTCATAGCTCATTTGGTGTAGTGGTACATTACTGTGACTCTAGTGCACAGGGTCCTGGGTATCAGACTTGCCAGGGCTGGTTATTTTGTTGCTGGACAGAATAGTGGATGATTGAGATAGAGTGAATAAAGCAGTTTTAAGTGGGTTTGCAGGACACAACACAATGCCAAGAGACACTTAGGTTCCCTTAGCTTCACTTAGCACCACTTATACCTGCTTAAACCTGTGCAATTTCCAAGAAAGGAAAAGAAAAAAGGGGTGATAGGAAAGTGGCAAAATGGGGCAAGCAGTGGGAAAACCATTATGAAAGACAGCTAGGAAAGGACCATAGCTCCCCATTTCTTGGGAAGGGTGTGGGTGACATAAGTTTGTTGATTAACTGATAGGATGACTGATTCATGGCAGTGTACATGGGTTTGAAATGGAAAGCTATGTATGGGATGAGATTTTTTTTGTGGGGACAGATGCCCCCCCTTTTTTAAGGTGAGAGTGTGATGTTGGGGAAGGGTTGTAGGTAAGTTTGGGGAGCTAAGTTGAGTAGCAGAGGTTGCTTTTGCAAACAGACAAGTCAGACAAGACAGCAGACAGGGGTGGTGTATGAAACATGAGGGGGTAAACACCTTGGATGGGGAGAGTGGTTGGAAATCAGAAGGCCACGTGCCCCCAGATGGAAACAGTAGGACTGAGGTCCCCACCCATGGGCAGTCACCACTGCCTCTTCACGGCCCAGAAAGTGGCTGTGCTAGGAACTGGATGATGGGGCCAGCCCGCCCCTTGAGGTGTGCTAGTCTGCCATCTATCTGGCTCAGGTGAACATCCAATCATGCTGGATGACCCTGTGCACCAACTGTGAAAACTGCTGTCGGGTGACAGTGACCTGTCCTCGCCTGTGCCCGGGGGGGGACAAGCCCCATCCCCTGAGGCAGTTCCACCCAAGGGTGGTGCAGGCCCAGCAGAGGAGGTAGCTCCACATTGGGTCCCAGATGTGCTGGGACCCAGTGCCATGGCCAGATGAGGCGGTACAGGTGGATCCACCTGGATCTGCCTACCCAAACGTGCTATGATGTTGAGGTTTTTCAAAGTGTATTGGTTAATCATGAACAAAATGTTTCAACATTATTAATAACAGCATGTACGGGTGTTACAATGAACCCAGAATGACAGAATTTGAAAAACTGCATGGCAAACACAACACATGCATAAATGGAATAGCAGTCAGTATTGCAAAAGCATTCCAGTTACATTTACAGCAACAGGCCACCAACAATGCACTTTAAACAAGGTATATTAGACAACAATTTAAATATATGAACAGTAATAGAACACAAGTCCCAACAGGGTCTATATTACCTTATCAAATGATGAAAAACGAATGCTCTTTCATCGAACTGAAAATGTCGAAATCACTAAAGAGCGAAGACAAGGAACAGCGATTTTTTCTCTGGGAAAAAAAATTGCTGCTTCGAAAAAAAAAAAAATTCAAACACAAAATAAAGTGGGAGGCTTCACCCCCCTCAACCCCCAATGTACATGGCTCCTTCTCAGTAAGGTGCCTTCATTAATATGCAAGGCATTCTGCTGAGAAGGGGATGCTGACACGGACACCATTAACTCTGTGTAGGAATAATGCTACTCCTACATGGAGTTTACTTTATCTGGGGTCAGTATTTTATGTTTCATTTTCTTAGTAACACATTCAGAAACCCTGTCAGTACCAACAAAAGTAAACCTGGTGGACTTGCACAGAAGCATATGTTTATATAACGGGCTACACTCCCTTTTACATCTATACCATTTAAAAGAATAGCCATTCTAAATGTTTAATGGAGTGAAGTTTGTTCCACATAAAAAACTCACACAAAAATACACTACCAATTATAAGATCCAAGGTGCAGCACATTATTAAATTTCAAAAACCTTTGCAATATCGACTGAAGTGAAATGCTTAGTTTTTGTAACATAATCACAATAAACACAGTTCTCACAAGGTGAGCATCCTCTTGTGGCTCTGTTTTTGTCCTCAGCTTGCCCCCTCCCTTTAACTTATTTTATAAACTAGAAAAATGACTGTTTAAGTTTTTAACATTTTTATATCCAAATGTGCATTGCTGCATCACTTTATTCTCACAAAAATGTCACTTACTATAATAGCTCAGTGTTTTTGTATCACTGCTTTAATTTTGAATGTGTTTCTTCCACAAGCAAGTAAAACTCTTCCTTTTGTAGACCACTGGGCACATACACTATCCTTGGAATGTAAAGTAGTCTTTATTGGAATCAAGACTTCTTGCATCTTAGTTTCTCATACCAAGTCAGTACTGCATCCACTTTGTACAAATGTCCTTACCAAATCTTCTGCCTCTGCTTCATAAATCCCATCTTCACTACACATCCTTCTCATTTTTAAAAAGATGTGATCTAGGAATATTCTTGAATATATTTCTGGGGTGACAACTACTGATCTGTTGTAAAGAACTTTTATGGAAGGGTTCCTGTATACTGTGGTTGTCAATGTTCCATCTACTTTTGTTAGCTACTAAAACATCTAACAACTTATTTTTGAGAGATTATATTCTAACTGGAAATTAATACAAAACTCATTTTTGTTCAGGGATCCCACAAACGTATTTACTTAATCCTCTTCTCCATTCCAAATCATCCAACAATCATTCAAAAACTGGAACCATGATCTAATATATCTGAGAAAATTATTATTGTTACCATTGCAGACTTATAATTAAAAAAAATGAAAATATCTCCTTAAATAGTTCCACTATTTTTTCCTGAAAAAAGAAAATATTATTAGTTAATACTTGCTGTAATAACGTAACCAAAAAGTCATTAAATCAAGGCTGATAGAGTCTATGCTTTTCAAGAAAGTATTTTACACCAGATATTCCACCTTAATGGGGGTGGTATTGGTATATAATTTATTTACATCCAGTGTAACCATATACTCTGTATCTTTCAGGGCTTTATCTTTTAGCATGTTTAAGTAATATGCAGTATCCTTCAATCTTGCTGGAATAAAATCCAAAATTGGCTTAAAATAAAACTCCAAATAGGCAGAGACAGGCTCTGTAAGTGAGCTTATCCCTGATAGTATAGGTTTCCCAGGGTGTGGGAAAAATATTTTTTTGAATCTTGGGTATAAAATATATAATCTGTTTTCCAGGATCTTCCACTATAAGTTGTTAGAATGGTTATTTATTCAAGGGACATTAGATGTAAAAGGGAGTGTAGCCCATTATATACACATTTGCTTCAATATATGTCAGCCAGGTTTATTTTTGTTAGTACTGACAGGGTATCTGAATGTGTTACTAAGAATACAGAACATAAAATATTGAATCATAAAGAAAGAAGATGGATGGTAATGTTGGGTGCACTATTGAAACCTGGTTTGAATGAGGAGTTTTAATATCATCTAAATTACAGCTGTTGCATTTGCAATTTAAAAGATAAATAAATATTTGCAGATAGTTTAGAGGATTATGATCGGATCACTTGATCCTAACTGACTTATTATGTGTTTGAGATATGGATGCCAAAAAATTCACCTTGAGACCATACAAAACTCATCTTTTTATTAGGTTTAATCTAGAACCTCATATAAATGAAAAAGTTATCTGCAATAATTCCCCTTCAAACACTGTTGGCAACATAAATACACTTGCTAAGTATGCTATTTTTCTCATCAGTACTGAATTTATCAAAAACGCTTTTTTGGTGAATGAAAATTTATATGCGGTCCAGGAAAGACAGGTTTGTTTTATTTCTTCTATTGTTTTTTCTCACTGAATTCTACTTCCCTCTTTATTCCCAAATTTTATACTTAATACTGAAAATTGAAATTTCATTCATTGTAAACTATATACCTCTTATCTTTACTACATCACATAAACCTTTACTTTCTCTTTATTAAAGGCTATCCCTATCACCTCTATATACTTATTTGTTTAAATTATTACTTCTTTTACCCAAATTTTGTTTTTTGCAATTATTATAATGTCATTTGTATATGTTAACCTTACTGGAATTCTTAACCATTCAGGTGGTATATACCTCACCTCCTTCATTTTGTAATTTATTTCACATACTATCACATTCATAACTAATGTAAAGAGTATACCACTCATGGGGAATCCCTGTCTTACACCACTCTTCAAATGCACATCTTGGCTTAACCAGCCAACTTTATTATTAATATACACTGAAATACATAATTTCTTAACTTTCTCACTTATATTATAGTCTTTCATTATTACTCATAAGATTTCATATCCAGTTGTATCGAATGCCTTATTAAGGTCTCCTGTCATGATTTTTGCTTTTTTTTTTCTATTCATAATATCATCCACGATTTTTCTAACTATCATTAATAATTGTTGACAACTCTTCCCATTTATACTATATACCACATAGAATATCTTTCATAATATTTTCCATTTGTTTCAAATCTCATTTGTATTATTTTCATAAAACTATTATAATCATTAGTCAGTACTATTGGTCTCAATTTTTTTGTCTTCTATCTTCTTTCTTCTATATGAATGTAGGTATTCCACTACATAATTCTTTATACATAAAACCATCATTCAGCCATTTATTAAGAATCTTTAAAATATTCTTTTTGCCAGTCCCTTCAATTTTTATACATTTCATGCCCTATTCCATCTGGTCCTACAGCAAAATCTATATTTGCTTTTCCTAATACTTTATCTAGCTCATATAAAGAAACCACATTTTCCAACCCTTTACTCTCTTTTTCTATTAATTTTTTTTTATTTACTTTGCATGTTTTTTCAATACCTTCTTTTTTCTTTAAAAAAGTCTTGTATTTATTGTACCACACTATTCATAATGTTTTCCAGAGTTCCTCCTATTTCCCCCTTTACATTCTTTATTTTGCTACAATCTGCATTTACTAATCTGTTTAACTAACTCAATACTTCTTTTTATTTGTAAAAAATATCTTTGTAAAAAAATATCTTTGCTTAAATAACAGTTTTTGTATTTTTTCATTTCTTTAATATAATTATTTTTCTTTGTCAAAGTACTTTCTATGATTATGTTCTAAATCTTCCATTGCATCATTATATATTTTTTATATTTTTCTCTCTAATTTTCTCACATCATATTGCCACTATAAAAACATTTTTTATATATTTCATTAAATATCATCCATCACTCAGACCAATTTTTCTAAAATGTTCTCATAGTAATATGATCTTTCCACAGATGTATAGCTAACCAATTTTCTTCTTCATTCCATGCTTTGCCATTTACCCTTTTTATTCCTTTGCCTATTTTTATATATTTATTTTCTACTTTATCACTAGCCATATTGTAAGATGATCAGAAAATTCTGTTTCAGCTATCTCCCCTTCTCCTTCAACTAAACCTTCTGATACTATAAAATAATTAATTTCATTTCTATACATACCCCTTTTGTAAGTCCATGAATTTTTGTCCCTATGTTTTAACTTATGTCTTATACCTTCTAACATTTTCTTACATCATTTCCTGTTTTTATTCTTGCCTCTTAAATCACAATAAAAGTCTTGTGTTATAATATTCATATTTATCACTATAAAGTCTAAAATCTGATGAAATTAGCTTTCTCTTTCTTTACAATTAGTATAAGCCTATGTTATAATTATATTTATTTATTATTTCCATTTTAAATCTCAGTGATTAATCTTCCCATTTTGCTAGTTACATCTAATATCCTTACTGTATTTCTGCAGAATATGACTGTTCCAGAACATCTCTCATTTATCAAAATCCAAATTATCTTTCCTTATCATAATTTCTCTCTCTCTGTAATAGTTCTCCATTTGTTAAAAATCTTCTCTTCTGTTATAATTACATCTACATCACATGTATTACACCACTCCAAAATCCCTGTTCTTCTTACTATATTCTTAATGATATTCACATTTACAGAAAGCATTTTAAAATTTTTATTTTTCCCTTTTCCTTAAATTCATGGTTTCATAGGTTCATAGCTAATTCCTAGGCTAGCTGCCTTAATGGGTCATTCAAAGAATAGTCAATTTCACTCCCAAAGGTGAGTATCAAACACTGTACCTTGTGTTTGGGAGTCAAACACCTTAACCATCCCACCAACCTCAAAACATTAGCTGTATAACTTCATTTTCATCCATTTACTTTCTTTTTTTGTACTTGCTTCTTTAAATTTTCTTTTTCTGTATTTTACCCGTTTACCAATATAATTATTTTTTCTTTTACTATCTTAAAGTCTGTCTTCTTCATCACTTATTTCAGAGCCTTCTTCTATGTCCTGTTTATTATTTTTCTCATCTGATGTTTCTATTTCTACTACTTCTAAAATTTCTTCTTTTTGTTCATTTTCTTCTCTTTTATTTTGCTTACTCTTAGTTTCATTTTTACAATCCATCCATAGATGTCCAATTTTATTACATTTGACATTTGAAATTACATTTGTGCATCATGTTCCATTTCTCCGCAAATGTAACATTTTATTACAGTTACTTATCAAATGTCAAACTTTTCCACAAAAAAAAAAAAAAACAACCAACCAGCCAAACAAACAGAAAACATGTTTTGGGTTATCCTCAGTATTTTACAATACCTTTATTTCCCTCCACATTTATCATGCTTGGTATATTTATAATTTTTCTCTTTCTATTTTTAACACAATATTTCAATCCCATCTGTCAGTCCATAAACTCCTTTTATTATAAATTTTTGCAATATCCAGTACTTTTTTATTTAAAGTTTTCAAATGTCCTTTGAAGGTGTCTATTTCCACCTCTGTTCAAAATTGTACAAACATTTTCTTTTTTGTTTCCTTGTTAAATGCTTTTATCACATAAAGATTCCATGGGTTACAGCCTTTTTTTCATATTCACCAAGAAAATGTTCCAGTGAAAAAACATTCTCAAATGTAATGTCACAAAATGTCTCTTTGTTAATAAGAATAAATGCTCTTACCTCATGTTTTTTTACACCAACAGGAGCTATTAAATTATCCCACACTTCATACCTGTCCACATCTTTACTTTGAATCCTTAACATGTACTTCTGTTTTTTCCATTCTCTTCTGCTGTTTTCTTTTCTGTCTCACCACTATTCTTGAGGATTGGCTCTGCATCCTCCTTTTGTATTTTCTCCATAATGTCTCCCCAGGGAATATGTCCTTCATTTTCTGTCTCACTCTGTATCACCATTTCTTTAAGTAAATCATCCCACAACCCTTACCACTGGGGGGTTGTAATTATACATCCATCATTTGCTGACTCATCTCCATTAAACAGATTTCTTTGAAAAATCTTTACAAAATCTTGCACTCATTCTCTGGTCTCAGTTTTGGCTTTCTTCTTCAACTCTCTCACCATTCCATTATCTCCTTCTCTCTTCATCTGCCTCCCTGTTTCTCTGGGTCAGATCTGTGCCTGGAATGAAACAGGAAGCGCTCATGCATAACGGGTCCCAATATCAACAATGCTGACTAGGGAAGTTCTCCAATATTGTGGCCAAATTTCCCCTAGCAGTATAAATACCACCTTGGGTCTCCCCTGAAAAGAGGCTATTATTCTACTGGGACTAACCTGGTCAACAAAGGACAAATAAATAAAACCCTATGTTGCTTCTATGCACTATAACACTGTTTTTGTGCAGTTGGCGTTTCCTGTTGAATATTGGAATCTAGTAAAGGAGTAGCATGTTTTGTTTAAATAACTAAGAATGGAACAGGACTCCATGACTGCATATGACTTATAGGCTTTAATTTCTGGGCTGTCTTTGGATCTGGAGGATGATACATGGTTAGAATGAACTGTTCCTGCTGTGGCAGTGGCAGTGGCAATAGATTTGGGCGATCAATCCAATATGAGTAGAGGTTATTTGACTAAATAACTGGCTTTTGCTGCACTAACTGTTAGTATAAAAAACATGACTACTGCATGGCACTTATGGATTATGAAGGCATATTGCAAACAACAGATGGTATAGCAAGTGATTTGCATGTTTACACAGAGCCAGGAGTTGGAATGGAAGATGGTAGTTGTATCAGTAACTGCCGTAACATACAGAATACAGCTTCCTTTTTGTTTAGATATTTAAATTGCAGATGTAACTTCTAGTATTAAAGTTCTCAGGTTTGTTAATGATACAAAATAACAATAGTTTCTTTATTATTAAGAAAGGAAATTGATAATTTGGATGCTGAATGAAAAACTAAAAAACGTAAAACATTTTAAAGGGATTTGGGGTATTATTAGAACAATTCATGTGTGCAGTGTGAGCAGAAGAAAGGAGTTTTCCCATCCTAATGGGCACATTGAATGGAACACCAATGGGGCAAATTTTGCCCCTATTTATGGAAATATTTTCATTTTTGTTAAGAATTTGTATAGAATGGTGACAATAATAATTTTTGTATACACTGGATTATGGTTCCAATTTTTTGAATGACTGTTGGATGATTTGGAATATAGGTGTAGATGAAATGAAAAATGTTTGTGGTGTTTCTGAACCGAAATGAGTTTGGTATTAATTTTGAGATAGTATATAATCTCTCAAGTATAAGTTTTTTATATGCTTGGTGACTGTAAAATAAATAAAGCAGTGACAACTGTCATATACAGGAAACTCTTCTATAAAAATTCTTTACTACAGGCCAATATTTGTCACCTCAGATATATATCCAAGAATATTCTTAGATCACAATTTTTAAGAATGTGAAGGATATATAGTGAAGATGGGATTTATGAGGCAGAGGCAGAAGATGTGGTAAGTAGTTTTGTACAAAAGGGGTACAGTACTGACTTGATAATGAAAGTATGAGGCAAGTGGCCTTGATTCTGAGAGAGACTACTTTAGATTACAAGGATAGTGCAAGTACCCAGTAGTCTGTTTTGGAAGGAAGATTTTTATTAACATATGGAACAAACATATTCAGATTTAAATAGGTGATACACAAACATCGGGATATTATAGTAAATGACAGATTTTATGAGAATAAGGTGATACAGTGATGCACATTTGTATATAAAATGTTAAAAACTTGAAAAGTCATTTTTAGCTATAAAATAGGTTCAAGGGAGGTGGGCAAGCTGGGCACACAAATAGAGCCAGAACAGGATGCTCACCTTGTGGGAACAATGTTTATGGTGATGATGAATTAAAAACTAAGCATTTTGCTTCAGTGAATATTTCAAAGGTTTTTGAAATTGGAAATTTAATAACATGCGGTACACCTTGGATTGTATACCTGGTGATATGTTATTGTGGAAGTTTTTATGTGGGGCAAACTTTCCTACCTTTGCTACCTTGGAAGTTTAGAATGGCTATTCATTTAAGTGATATTAGGTATAAAAGGGAGTGTAGCACATTACATAAACATATGTTTCAACACAAGTCAGCCAAGTTTACTTTTGTTGGTATTGACATGGTTTCTGAATGTGTTACTATGAATTGTTGTGTCTTTCGGCTTTTCCCGGTTAGGGATCGCTACAGCGGAACTCCGGTCCGCAAATGATTGGCAGTAGATTTTTACATGCTGAGTTGCCGGCCCTGACGTGCAACCTTCAACGAAGGTACTCCCATTCACGAATATCTCCACACAGAAGATGCTCTAGCTGAGAATTGAACAGGCCAACGTCTTACTGTGAGGCGACAATGCTACTGCAGCACCACCACCACGTAATTGTTACAAAATATAAATTATTGACACATAAAGAAGATAGATGGTAATTTTGGTGCACTGTTGAAACCTGGGTTGAATGTGGAATTATAATACTATCTAATTTAATATAGCTATTGTTTTTGACATTTAAAAGATGATTATATATTTGTACAAAGTAAAAATATTGTATTAATAATATCTAGGAAACCCACCAGATGACATTGTTGAGACAGGAACATATAGCAGTTCTGCCGCAAAGGATTTTGTTAATGACAGAATGTTTTGATTGCTTTTGTGGTGACTTTTAATAACTATAACATAGTCACTATAAATGTTTGCAAATATGGAACTCACAATATTGAGAAAGTGTTGAGTGAAACCCTTGGTCTTTTGAATATTGTGGGATGGAGCTTTAACCATTTAATGTGAAATAAATACAATAATTATTGAATTTGTATTGTGATGGGTCTTTTGTTGGTGAATTTATGTTGATTGCATGCACTATAACACACTTGGTGTGCAAATGGCTGGCCCAGTCAGACATACCCGGTTAACAAATGTAATAAATAAATAAAATAAATAAAAATATATAAATTAATACTTTTTATCTTTAAAGCAAAGAAGATGGGAAGAGACCAACATCATGGCAGTGGCTACAGAAGCAGACTAGCAGGAATGTCAGTTTGAAAGAATTTATATACTCCCATAAGTAATCAAAATGGTACTTCAAGACACATTAGAAATCAAGGTGACTGTATTAAAACATTAAGTTAGAGTCACCATAATAAAAGTGCCTACCCAAGAAAACAGAAACAAGTTTTCTTAATATTAGAAAAGACTGGAGGGACAAACAGAAGATCTTTATATTCCTTAATCTTGAATGGGTAAAAAAGAAAATAAAACTGGTTATTTGGAATATCAATGCCATTACAATAACTTTTGAATAACTGGTCTGCCTGGGGCTGCAAGGCTACCAGTCCAGTGGAATTTAATCAGTGGGAATTGGCAATGCTACTTAACCAATGGCACACAGCAACGGTTATTCCTCTCCACAA
This sequence comes from Protopterus annectens, assembly GCF_019279795.1. Lineage (NCBI taxonomy): Eukaryota > Metazoa > Chordata > Ceratodontiformes > Protopteridae > Protopterus > Protopterus annectens. The sequence goes on along the minus strand of NC_056743.1, from coordinate 764,460,141 downwards.
AGGAGGGGCCACAACTGACCCTGGTAACTATAACCCCATAAGCCTGACTATCCTGGTCTGCAAGGCTATGGAGCGCATCATCATGGAACTCATTAACAAAGACATTGGGAACCTCCAAACACTTGACCCGACCAAGTTCGGTTTTGTTAAGGGCAGATCATGCCTACTAAACCTGATTGACTTCTTCGAGACAGTCTCCAAGGCCATAGACGAGGGAAAGGTGGTTCACACAGCCTACCTTGACCTCGCCAAGCTTTTTGACACCATTCCCCACTCGGGTATTACAGAAAAACTCCCCAGCCTGAACATAAACCCCTACTACATGAGAGGGGTTGCCAACTGGCTTACAGACAGAACTCACACAGTAAGAATAGCGGGCTCCAGGTCTGATTCTAAACCAGTCACAAGTGGTGTCCCACAAGGCTCGATCCTGGGACCCCTACTGTTCGGCATATACTTCTAAGATGTACAGGCAAACACAGGATGACTATGGCTAACCAAGTTTGCCGATGACTGCAAACTGGGAGCCATAACTGACTCTCTGGCTGACACGGACATCCTCCAAAAGGGCGTTACTGAGATGGACACCTGGTGTCAAAGTCATGGCCTCAAGCTAAATGCCAAAAAATGCATAGTCATCCCATTTGGGAAAAACAAAACACCCACAAATTACCACATAGGTGGCAGCCCCCTTAATACAGAAGAGGTAATAAGAGATCTGGGGACCCAGGTAGATAGCAATCTCTCCTTTGATAATCATATTGTCAAAGTAGTAAGGAAATCCTTCTATGTGGCCCATCTAATTACTAAAGGGTTCGCATCTAGAAATAAAGAGGTTATAGTGTCCCTCTACTCGTCACTCATTAGACCCATCATAGAGTACAATGCCCCATTTGGGATGTACCTCACAAGACACTTCCAACATCTGGAAAGACCACAAAAGTACCTCACCCAAGAGGATTACTGGCCTCAAACATATGTCCTACGCAGCCCGACTGAAAAAACTCCGGCTGTACTCAGTGGCATATCACTTACTCAGTGGTGATCTCTGCCTGACTTACAAAGCCATGCCCAACTCAGAATTGCTGGACATGCTCCACCTAAAGAAATCCAAGTCACTGTGAGCCACGCGCTCTAGTGAGCTAAACCTCACCACAACAATAAATAGAACATACTGGAGGGATAGATTCCTGTCACAGAGACTCCCCATGCTTTGGAACAAAATTCCAAATTACATCAGGCAGAGCCCCTCACTAACGCTCTTCAAGAGAAACCTTGACGAGTGGATGGTTAACAGAAAATACACCCATGGGATCACTTCATTGGCTCTGCTTGACAGAGGATCAGTTAATTAATCAATGAGGCGGCGAAAGCTGACACACTCTGGCTAGGCTTATAAATGCCCTCGGGCAGATAGCCTAGTACCTACCTATGAACCTAACCACACAGCCTGATGTATATGTATATGGGGGGGGAGGGCATATTAGACTACTCCCAAGCTATAATTCAAATTGCATAGAGTATTTTATTTTAAAATAAACCCACTACACATTCAAAGTACTTCCATTAAGAAAAGCTATGGAAGATATTGGTAAAAGTCAAGATTGGTGAGTGTTCAGTATGATTTATGCTGAAGTACAGTACTACTCAATACTAGAAAAGTGCAGCTATTCGTTATACCTGCAGTACAAATGTGGCATGATATTTTGATCACCTTTAAGCTTTGATTACAAGGTAGATGTGCTATTTAATTTAAGGAGACTGCCTTTACTACTGAATGACCATCAGGGTCAAAGATAATGAAGTCATCATTACAATGAGTATTGTCAGGAGTGTCCCCAACAGATCAACAATCTACAAAGCAGAAACCAACTCTGACAAAGAACCAGCAAAACACAAGACAAGGAATCAGTCAGTATTAGTCACCCTGTACAGATCAACTCAAGGTAAATATATCAAACTTCTTTTCCCAGAAAAAAAGTCAAACAAGAGTACTGACTGTCCCTGCAGTTCTCTAACAAATTTAGTCCTCTGGGAGAAGAAGCTGTTCAAGTGCATATGTTATATTCCTTGATGCTCCCTGTGGCCCTCTGGTTACTGAGATGAAACAGATGGAAAGATCAGCCAAATGTGCAACTTGTAGAAGTAGTTAAACCAGTTGCTTCTGTTACCAGCAATACTTCCAGAAAAGGGAAAAGTTGAAGGCAAGCTGTTGATTTACTGGCAGTCCCTATATCTGTCAACAGCTAGTAAAGCCACTTGGTTTCTTACTACTTCAACTTAGCCCTTCAACTACTTAAGTTAAAGTGCTTTTTACTCTTGTATATAATATATGATAAGAAAATTAATATTAATAGAATGCAAGTGTTTCTACCTGGGACTGATTATTTCACTTCCTTTTCTGTACTTTTTATTTCTGCTAAACTTAGGGGCTGCACCTGCAAAAATCCTTAACAGTCTGCATAGACTTAGCCTTGTCTTCCATTTTCTTCAAGACTGATTCCACAGAGTACCAAACAAAACTTCAGACTGAAGGGGAACATCCAAAATTGAGCTTTAACATGCTCTGACAAGTTCTGATCCTTGCCAGGCGTGCCATGAATAACTGATCCAGTGGCAGCCACCCTGGAAGAAGCCTGTAAAGCATCGAAACCACACTGCAAAGAATGCTTACCCACCTGATCAGAGGCATGAACCAAATCCTGTAATTCCTTACACTCTATGCCCTCTGCCAAAGCATCTACCTTAGATTTTAACTGAGTAAGGAGAAAATTCTGATACTTCAGCATATGAAACTGGCAATTCAAAGCCCTCATTGCTAGAGTGGAAGAGGTATACACTTTACCCCACCTATCCAAAGCTCTAGAATCTTTATCCATAGGAACGGATTCTTTATAACAGAAGCCCTGACACCCTTAGGTCCCTGGCTAATAGTTTCTGGGTCAGCCCTTGGCTCTTATACAATATTTATGAGCCTCTGGCACTCTGTAGTACCTATCTGGTTTAACCGTGCAGGAGGCAAAAGTCTGGATTAAGGAAGCCTCAGAGAAAACATCCTGAACAACATCCAAAACAGGAGGTATAGCCAAGGGCCTATGTTGTGGTAAAACAAAATTCCTAAGCCTCTTTTCGAATCTGAGAAATCCTGACCTTCCCATTTAAAATGCTCCCTCATAGAATGCAGGGTTTCTGAAAAAGAAAAATCCTCTGGAGGAGAAGCAGAAGGACTAGAATCCTCTGCGTCTGAATCAGAATAAGGAGGAAAATCCTGAATGTCTTCAGTCAAGACTCTGAGTAATCTGAAGAATGTTCCAAACCTTCCACCTCTGGCTCCACCCTAGGCCTCTTATCTGGAGGGGGCATAGAACCTCTGATTAAGCTAATCAAATCTTCTGCCATTTTAAGCATGTGTTTTTTAGGTACAGAATCTGCAGAACTAGGACTGACACCAGAGGAAGACAAACCAGGCCTGGCCTTGGAAGGTACCTTAGAGACAGAAGGGGAAGGCCTAACCACCTTATGCAAAGAAGGGAGTACAGTAACCTGAGAGGCCCCCTCAGCCTGGCCCGACTCCTGAGAGGCCACATCTTGCAAAATTAAAGGCTCCCCCTGAGACTCAGCCGAAACCTCGGCTGGATCCACAGATTCCACCATAGTTTCTAAAGAACCGGCGTCCGGAATGGACGACTCATCCTGCTTGGACTTTAACGATTTTCCTTGCGCTTCTTAGCGTACGCCGGAGGATCCGACGCATATTGTAATTACACCGCCATCAAGACAAGCCTAGCGCAATCTAACCTACGTTTAATGGTGCGCTTATTAAATCTAGCACAAAAGCGACACCTGACTACGTTGTGCTCAGGCCCCAAGCAAGGAATACAGAGAGAGTGGTAATCCCTATGAGGTATCTGTTTCCCACAAGAAATACAATTATTCACTTTTTCTGACATCCGGATTTAACTGAGGCAAGAAAAGACAAAAATATTCCCCAACGGGGTACTTAGCCCAACTTGGTTTTCGGTCTGAAACTCAGAATATTTCAGGACACCGAACAGCACTTGCAAACGCTGCTTCTGCTTCGGACCATGCGGCAAGAAAGACTGAGGATATGACGCCGGTCATGCGCTTTAGTACCACGGCGTACTGACGTCAGATCTGAGCGACCATGACCGACGCCAGCCTAACACTTTGGTATTCGGGCCGACCAAGGACAGCGGACTACCCACAGGCTATGACTGCAGCAATGTGAGATGAAGAACATCAGTGACAACTGCTGTATACAGGAAACTCTTCTATAAAAATTCTTTACTACAGGCCAATAGTTGTCACCTCAGATATATATCCAAGAATATTCTTAGATCACAATTTTTAAGAATGTGAAGGATATATAGTGAAGATGGGATTCATGAGGCAGAGGCAGAAGATGTGGTAAGTAGTTTTGTACAAAAGGGGTACAGTACTGACTTGATAATGAAAGTATGAGGCAAGTGGCCTTGATTCTGAGAGAGACTACTTTAGATTACAAGGATAGTGCAAGTACCCAGTAGTCTGTTTTGGAAGGAAGATTTTTATTAACATATGGAACAAACATATTCAGATTTAAATAGGTGATACACAAACACTGGGATATTATAGTAAATGACAGATTTTATGAGAATAAGGTGATACAGTGATGCACATTTGGATATAAAATGTTAAAAACTTGAAAAGTCATTTTTAGCTATAAAATAGGTTCAAGGGAGGTGGGCAAGCTGGGCACACAAATAGAGCCAGAACAGGATGCTCACCTTGTGGGAACAATGTTTATGGTGGTGATGAATTAAAAACTAAGCATTTTGCTTCAGTGAATATTTCAAAGGTTTTTGAAATTGGAAATTTAATAACATGTGGTACACCTTGGATTGTATACCTGGTGATATGTTATTGTGGAAGTTTTTATGTGGGACAAACTTTGCTACCTTTGCTACCTTGGAAGTTTAGAATGGCTATTCATTTAAGTGATATTAGGTATAAAAGGGAGTGTAGCACATTACATAAACATATGTTTCAACACAAGTCAGCCAAGTTTACTTTTGTTGGTATTGACATGGTTTCTGAATGTGTTACTATGAATTGTTGTGTCTTTCGGCTTTTCCCGGTTAGGGGTCGCCACAGCAGAACTCCGGTCCGCAAATGATTGGCAGTAGATTTTTACATGCTGAGTTGCCGGCCCAGATGTGTAACCTTCAACGAAGGTACTCCCATTCACGAATATCTCCACACAGAAGATGCTCTAGCTGAGAATTGAACAGGCCAACGTCTTACTGTGAGGCGACAATGCTACTGCAGCACCACCACCACGTAATGGTTACAAAATATAAATTATTGACTCATAAAGAAAGAAGATAGATGGTAATTTTGGTGCACTGTTGAAACCTGGGTTGAATGTGGAATTATAATACTATCTAATTTAATATAGCTATTGTTTTTGTCATTTAAAAGATTATTATATATTTGTACAAAGTAAAAATATTGTATTAATAATATCTAGGAAACCCACCAGATGACATTGTTGAGACAGGAACATATAGCAGTTCTGCCGCAAAGGATTTTGTTAATGACAGAATGTTTTGATTGCTTTTGTGGTGACTTTTAATAACTATAACATAGTCACTATAAATGTTTGCAAATATGGAACTCACAATATTGAGAAAGTGTTGAGTGAAACCCTTGGTCTTTTGAATATTGTGGGATGGAGCTTTAACCAGTTAATGTGAAATAAATACAATAATTATTGGATTTGTATTGTGATGGGTCTTTTGTTGGTGAATTTATGTTGATTGCATGCACTATAACACACTTGGTGTGCAAATGGCTGGCCCAGTCAGACATACCCGGCTAACAAATGTAATAAATATATAAAATAAATAAAAATATATAAATTAATACTTTTTATCTTTAAAGCAAAGAAGATGGGAAAAGACGAACATCATGGCAGTGGCTACAGAAGCAGACTAGCAGGAATGTCAGTTTGAAAGAATTTATATACTCCCATAAGTAATCAAAATGGTACTTCAAGACACATTAGAAATCAAGGTGACTGTATTAAAACATTAAGTTAGAGTCACCATAATAAAAGTGCCTACCCAAGAAAACAGAAACAAGTTTTCTTAATATTAGAAAAGACTGGAGGGACAAACAGAAGATCTTTATATTCCTTAATCTTGAATGGGTAAAAAAGAAAATAAAACTGGTTATTTGGAATATCAATGCCATTACAATAACCTTTGAATAACTGGTCTGCCTGGGGCTGCAAGGCTACCAGTCCAGTGGAATTTAATCAGTGGGAATTGGCAATGCTACTTAACCAATGGCACACAGCAACGGTTATTCCTCTCCACAAAGGAGGGGCCACAACTGACCCTGGTAACTATAGCCCCATAAGCCTGACTAGCCTGGTCTGCAAGGCTATGGAGCGCATCATCATGGAACTCATTAACAAAGACATTGGGAACCTCCAAACACTTGACCCGACCAAGTTCGGCTTTGTTAAGGGCAGATCATGCCTACTAAACCTGATTGACTTCTTTGAGACAGTCTCCAAGGCCATAGACGAGGGAAAGGTGGTTCACACAGCCTACCTTGACCTCGACAAGCTTTTTGACACCATTCCCCACTCGGGTATTACAGAAAAACTCCCCAGCCTGAACATAAACCCCTACTACATGAGATGGGTTGCCAACTGGCTTACAGACAGAACTCACACGGTAAGAATAGCGGGCTCCAGGTCTGATTCTAAACCAGTCACAAGTGGTGTCCCACAAGGCTCGATCCTGGGACCCCTACTGTTTGACATATACTTCTAAGATGTACAGGCAAACACAGGATGACTATGGCTAACCAAGTTCGCCGATGACTGCAAACTGGGAGCCATAACTGACTCTCTGGCTGACACGGACATCCTCCAAAAGGGCGTTACTGAGATGGACACCTGGTGTCAAAGTCATGGCCTCAAGCTAAATGCCAAAAAATGCATAGTCATCCCATTTGGGAAAAACAAAACACCCACAAATTACCACATAGGTGGCAGCCCCCTTAATACAGAAGAGGTAATAAGAGATCTGGGGACCCAGGTAGATAGCAATCTCTCCTTTGATAATCATATTGTCAAAGTAGTTAGGAAATCCTTCTATGTGGCTCATCTAATTACTAAAGGGTTCGCATCTAGAAATAAAGAGGTTATAGTGTCCCTCTACTCGTCACTCATTAGACCCATCATAGAGTACAATGCCCCATTTGGGATGTACCTCACAAGACACTTCCAACATCTGGAAAGACCACAAAAGTACCTCACCCAAGAGGATTACTGGCCTCAAACATATGTCCTATGCAGCCCGACTGAAAAAACTCCGGCTGTACTCAGTGGCATATCACTTACTCAGTGGTGATCTCTGCCTGACTTACAAAGCCATGCCCAACTCAGAATTGATGGACATGCTCCACCTAAAGAAATCCAAGTCACTGTGAGCCACGCGCTCTAGTGAGCTAAACCTCACCACAACAATAAATAGAACATACTGGAGGGATAGATTCCTGTCACAGAGACTCCCCATGCTTTGGAACAAAATTCCAAATTACATCAGGCAGAGCCCCTCACTAACGCTCTTCAAGAGAAACCTTGATGAGTGGATGGTTAACAGAAAATACACCCATGGGATCACTTCATTGGCTCTGCTTGACAGAGGATCAGTTAATTAATCAATGAGGCGGCGAAAGCTGACACACTCTGGCTAGGCTTATAAATGCCCTCGGGCAGATAGCCTAGTACCTACCTATGAACCTAACCACACAGCCTGATGTATATGTATATGGGGGGGGGCATATTAAACTACTCCCAAGCTATAATTCAAATTGCATAGAGTATTTTATTTTAAAATAAACCCACTACACATTCAAAGTACTTCCATTAAGAAAAGCTATGGAAGATATTGGTAAAAGTCAAGATTGGTGAGTGCTCAGTATGATTTATGCTGAAGTACAGTACTACTCAATACTAGAAAAGTGCAGCTATTCGTTATACCTGCAGTACAAATGTGGCATGATATTTTGATCACCTTTAAGCTTTGATTACAAGGTAGATGTGCTATTTAATTTAAGGAGACTGCCTTTACTACTGAATGACCATCAGGGTCAAAGATAATGAATTCATCATTACAATGAGTATTGTCAGGAGTGTCCCCAACAGATCAACAATCTACAAAGCAGAAACCAACTCTGACAAAGAACCAGCAAACCACAAGACAAGGAATCAGTCAATATTAGTCACCCTGTACAGATCAACTCAAGGTAAATATATCAAACTTCTTTTCCCAGAAAAAAAGTCAAACAAGAGTACTGACTGTCCCTGCAGTTCTCTAACAAATTTAGTCCTCTGGGAGAAGAAGCTGTTCAAGTGCATATGTTATATTCCTTGATGCTCCCTGTGGCCCTCTGGTTACTGAGATGAAACAGATGGAAAGATCAGCCAAATGTGCAACTTGTAGAAGTAGTTAAAACAGTTGCTTCTGTTACCAGCAATACTTCCAGAAAAGGGAAACGTTGAAGGCAAGCTGTTGATTTACTGGCAGTCCCTATATCTGTCAACAGCTAGTAAAGCCACTTGGTTTCTTACTACTTCAACTTAGCCCTTCAACTACATAAGTTAAAGTGCTTTTTACTCTTGTATATAATATATGATAAGAAAATTAATATTAATAGAATGCAATGTGTTTCTACCTGGGACTGATTATTTCACTTCCTTTTCTGTACTTTTACCTAATGCATGTTTGCAATCTAGGAATGAGGATTGACTTTTTGCATGCTTCCTAAAAGTCTAGTATTTAAAATTTTCTGACACAGTGTGGGGCACATTTAAGTCATTTATCACATTTGGATTTCATCCTGGTATGTGAAAAACTTTTCTGCATTTTTATTTTATGTTCTCTTCTTCATAGCCTAGCTTTCTGCAAGGCATCCAGTCTGGTCAGTATTGTACCAGACAGTCTGGTGATATTCAAGAAAGCCTGAAGCAACACTGTTGGGTCAGTCAGATATGTGAGAATATAACTTTAAGGCTAATAATATAGCTGTAGAGTCTAACATGGCACACAGCAAGCAGACGTTCCAGAAAATTCACTTGGAATGTAGACTTCATGGAGGTTAGATAACAGATGCTGTCAATGTAATGTTATTCATTAAGCTTCCTGCCATGATATCATGTCAGATAGTGAATAAAGAACAGTCAGAAATGAAGAAATAACATCTGCAGAAATAACAGCCATACTGAATAAATATATACCTAAAGAAGTGCAGAAAAATATTTCCTATCAAGAGACCCTGAGTTCAGAATAACACAAGTGTAATTCTCAGGGCAATTATCGCTCAACTACGGCAACCTAGAATACTTGTGCTGCAACAATGAAACAAGGAAGAAAACTGAAATATTTTAATTCAGAAATACCATTTATTCTTCACTGCAAGGGTGTCATCTGAAACTTCTGAACAGGTTTAGTCTTTGACTTTTATGCATGTCACTGTGGAAGAGGTCATAAAGATATTTAACTCTTACTTTCTTGGTGAGAAGGATAAAATAACTACATTTTGAGATAAATTCAGTAATTACTGTCAGATCAAAAATAGTCACACATTTATTAGACATTTGTCCTTCACAAGACCATTTAGAAAAGAATCATCAATTATTGTCACCCCCAGAAAGAATTTGCCATTTATTAGAAATTTGTTCTTTACAAGATCACAAGACCCTTCATAAACTATAGCTACATTTGTTAATGTGAGCTCAAAATAGTCTTAGACACTGATACTGTAAATCTGGGGAGCCACATGCATTATTCTTTGATATGAGACAGTATAATTTATAAATAAATACTAAAAGAAAAGACAGGCTACAAAAAGAACTGTCATTATCAAAAGCTGTGGATGTGTGCAGAGCAAGTAAAATTATTAGTGCAAATTAAAATAATAAATGAGAAAATTGATGTATGCAAAAAAAACACTCGAGTCAAATTATGAGCCAAAAATTAGAATTAAAGACAATGAACACTGTAAAAGGGGTGGGTAAAAAAATGAGAACTCTGTGAGAATCCAAGATGGCAGCCAGGGAAAACATCACATATTTTTCTCATCCTTCAGGTTTTGCACAGCAGCTTCCTTTCTTCACCCAGTCAGCCAGTTCATTCTTTTCTTGGGAGCAAAATCCAGGCACCCTCCAGCTAGGATGAAAGCCCTACAATTCATTTGCTGCCTGGCTGTAGGGCCTAGTAAGAGTGGAGTGATAGTGAGGGGTTCAGATTACCTGACGCATTGGAATCTTCTCTGCTTGAGGCTGCTAATCCTCTCTGCTAGTGTTGCTAACCTTCGGAAACCTCTATGCATGATCTAATCTTTGGCACCTATGTAGCACATGCTCTGCAGGCCCATACTCAGTCAGTGCAATACCTATTGCTTCTTCAAGTGTCATACAAGTGCTTCTAGAACAACTTTACTCAACACAGGATAGGTGAGATGACAATGGCTTCTCACTTCTATCCTTCTTGCCCCATTCACACTAATGTCTGTGTTTCTGACTCAACAGGAGTCATATGGTCACAGCCTGGGCTTCCTTAATTTCCATGACATTATTTTAAGATTTGTAGTAAGTATGGCAGTAAATATGAGAATCCTTAATCAATACTTCAGAAGCTGTATTAGAAAAATATTTTTTTCTAAAATGTGTAAAAGCAAAAGAAAGTGCGGTCAAAATTTTGCACATTGTCAAACAGACACATGACAGCAGATTGTTTGCAGATCATCTTCAAATAAAGTAGTTTATAGTGTGAAATCTTAAAATGCATCAGAGACATGAACAGGAATGCAAGGAAGACTGTACATGAGAGCAACAGCACATCAGAAAACACTTTTAAAGGTTTTATGATTACAAGCAGTTCAATACAGAGTTATGTATACATTGTTAAACTTTTCTGACATCTGTGTGGCACATCACATCAGAAACTGCTGACCTTTGAGTATAAGTCTAAAATGTTAAGACACCTTTTTCAAACAATGGTACTTAAAGTATGATCTTCTAATAGGATAGGTTATACAGCTTGTGAGGAACTAGGGGAAAAAAATCCACAGCAGAAAATCAAAGACTGCATGCTTTTAAAATCATTCATATTGTCACTGAGACATTTTAGGCATTGTAGCAGTGATATTCTGCATGGTTATGCTGATTCATTCACTAGCACGGAAAGCTTAATAGGGGAATCCATCCATAACTCCCTTTCCCCTATTTTTTAATAGGGGTTGGGGGTGTCACATCAAGAATGATCATAATCTAGAGCCAATATTCACATCTCTGGTGGCAAGCCCTGCCTTGGTTACTAAGAGAATCTCACATTCAAATAAATTCAAAAGAGAGGGTGTAAAGTTAACAAATAGCTTGGTCAGTGCTGTAAAGAAAGACAAGATTTATATTCATATTGCTCATTAGGATTTAAAAAAGTGATTAAAAGAGAGCATTACCCACTGCTTACAGCAAAAGATGAGGGATGGGGACTTCAAAAATAAAAAATGCTGTTTTCTTTTTTTCTCAGTGTTGGATGAAAACCAAGTTTTATAGCAAACAAGGATAAACAAGGCAAACTGTAAATAGTATACCTTTAGTATACCATTAGGAAGGTATAGGCTATTTAGGTTCATAGATAAGTACAGGGCAATCAGTCTGCTGACCATTACAAGCCCAGCTAATAGCCCATATTCAAAAGTTCCCCCAGCCTCAAGGAGGGCAGTGTAAGATAGACTTGAGGAGAATTTGTGGCTTCCATCCAATTATCTAGGTTTAGCTTGAAGTTGGCAAGGGAACTATTTTGCTTCACATGCAGTAGAAGTTTGTTCTAGGGGTGGAGGATATGTTGGGATATGAATCTATCATGTTATGTAATCTGTTATTTGAAGAACCATTTGTTCTGTGATCATATTAGTTAAATAGGGCTTGATCTTTCATGGCTAAAAGACTAGACACAGACATCAAGCTGGAGTCTATAAGAAACTCAGTTCAGACAGAATGCTGCTAGCCTGTTCTGATAACTAAGATTTTTTAAACAACTTTACTAAATAATAGCTTATATAAGGACATAGGTTGGCATACATTGATAGAAATGAAAATAAGCCGCACTGATATTTTCATTGCTTTCATGTAGTACACATGCATGTTATATTTTTAACAATCATCACTCAATCCATTACACAGGTTGCTCAATTCCTCATTCTCTAAAACCTCACCTTCCTTCTGAACATTATTCAGCATGTATTGGTCCCACAAATTCTGTTTATTTCTATGTAATTTGCTGTTTCCATTTTCTAAACCTCACACCTTGAGTTATTGTATCTCCTTTGCAATATTCATTTAAAGTTAGTTTAGATTTGTATTTCCACTAAGGTTTTTAAGGCCAACAATGTTTTTGTTAAGAAACTCAGAGGTTATGTTACACAAATGCATGCCAAAAAGGGTATTGCATTCAATAATGGGTCTAATGAGATATTAATAAAGCGGAATTAGGACTTCTTTAGATCAAGAAGAGAGATCTTTGGAAATTAGATGAGCCAAGTAGAAGGCTTTCCTAACTATTGTGATGACAGGATGGTCAAAAGATATGGAATTATCAATAAGAATGCCTAGACCTCTTATGACAGTGCTGTACTGAAGGGTGTATCATCTATATAGCATGTGAAAATGATTTATTTACCAAAATGAACTACCATTGCCCTCATATCAGCTGTTGACATGGTCTAACCCATGTTGGAGCAACTGTAAGTTGAAGACTAGATGACAATTCTCAATTTACAGTCATCTGCAAATTTAGATAATCATAGGCCAGGAATGTTGGCATGAAGGTTTGAGAAATAGATGTCAAATAGGAGAGGATCCAACAATGAGCCCTGTGGTAACTTTTGTTTGCTTTCAGAAGTGGCACCTGTAATTCTAACTACATGGGTTCTGTCAGACACAAGTTAGCTATCTACTGTAAAACATACGGATTTAAATTCAAATTTACAAGTTTGTCAATAATGCCTGCATGGGAAATAGTGTCTAAGGTCCAGATATGCTATTTGTACGGTATAATCACTATCCACTGTTCAGTAACTTTTTCAAAGAATTTAATGAGGTTAATGACTCAATACCTTTCATCGACAAAGCTAAAATGATGATGATCCAGGGTTAACAAATGTTCAAAGTCCAGATTAATGAGGTCTGAGATTGTACATTCCACAGACTGTAGACAGACTAATGGGTCTATAGTTACCAGAATCTGTTATTGTTGTGCAACTGTATTACAATGTTTGCTTGCCAGGCTTCAGGAATATAATCAGTGAAGAGGCTTAGAATAAAAGGGTTAAAGAGGTATTCAGATAGGCCATATTTGGCACTGATAATCAGACCACCTGGTATGTTATCTGGAGCCATGGATGAGGTGATCTTAGCTTTTCAGAAGGCTGACAGGATTTGTTTCACACTAATTAAAGGGGTGGCTGTGACTGTGTCAATGTGGGCATTACTGTAGACTAGATCCAGACATTGTTGGGTGTTAGTTCCTAAGTTCCTGGCATAGTTAAAGAAAGATTTGTAGTTATTTTTAATTTTAGTGGCTATTTTAAGTTCACATTAATCTTTGAGCTTCCTAATAGTTCTCTTAAGCTTTTCACTCATTTACTTATGTGTTCTCATAAGGTAAGTAGAATGCAGCTTTTTGTACACATTAAGTAATTTATTTCTCTTGTCATATAATTTATTATGGGCATTCTAACATATGGGTTTGTTTTTACATTTTCTCAGTATATTTGACGCAGATAGGGCATGCCTTATCAATGCAGATACTTAACTGAAAGTAGAAGTCAGATGCTTAGGTAGTGGCTTTAGCAATGAATTCCATCAGGGGAGTGTTACAGCAGAATTTATTTAGATCATTAAGTAATTGAAAAAAGATTGCATTTTGGAAGTCCCTAAACACAAAGGTATTTGCAGAGGTAATACCACAAGTTTTAAAGGAACAAACTCACTGAGTTATAGTCTGATAAACAAGGGAAGATGATACAAATGGAGGTATACAGCAAGAATGTAGATGGAATACAATTTATAAAGAAAGAAATAAAGATTTTGAGAGTAACCTTTGGGGCATATAAAAAGTGCTGCATGCGATGAAGGAGAAACCACCAGCTGTCCAAGTATACCAACCATGCTGTTTATTGAAACAAAATCTAGAAGTAAAAACAATAGAATAAATGATACAAATAGACAGTTTAGTACTTTTGTCCCTAAATTTGTTACCACTGACTTCACGAGAACTACTCTTACCTGATGTCACTTCCTTATATACAAGAGTGATACTGGCTAATGAATCAGTTATTACCATCAATTAAATTCATGTGGTCTACATAAGTAGTGCATAACTTTTAAAAAAACACCATAGTGGTAAATGAGTAATCACTTTGTTGACCCTTATCCCTGAGATAGGTGTTAAAAATACTAGTAATTAATTCACTCATATCTGGTGTACAATTAATAGGAAGTGGAAGTATTTTTTTTTTCTGATTATCCAGCCAACAAAATTTTCCTTTGTATCCTCTATTTCATTAAAAAACATTTTCAACATTTGAGAACTGTTTAAATGTTAAGAATATCACCAGAGTGAAACAATTATTTGTGTTTGAACAAGAGTTAATATATAATTAAAAATATTCAAGCTGGGGGACCTGCATTCTACTGCAGTTGTCACAGTAGCTCCCTGTAATCAAGTTTTGTTTCCCAAGCTGTTCCTCCCAGGTTACCTGGACTTTTTCCAAAATGCCAAATATGAATTTTTCAAAAGTTGTTCAACTTAAAGAATGCTTGTATAATACATTATTCATATTATTTCTCTGTATACCATATATGTGCTGATAAATAAGCTAAGTGGCATTCAGTTTTACCTACATAGAAATATGAAGAGTCCATATGTTTAGCCATGTATACAACTCCAGAAGTCGAACATTTTTTCTTTTGTAGTGTGATACCTTTCTTCACTGTGATGTCCAACACTAACCCATTACCTTCAAGAATATATGGACATTACAATATCCACATTCTGTGGCCCCCTTTGGATTTCTCTAATAAAACTTTGAAATTACTAGCCATTTTGTATACAACATTGGGCCTTCCCCCTGTACTACTAAATATAGTAGAACTTGCTCTCATAATAATCCAGTTCTTTCTAATACATGTCTAACTTCCTTGGCTCTCTCTCTCACTGCACTGTAGGACTAAAACTCATTCCTAATTGCTATAATTTCTTCCAATTGTTAGATTATGGCCATTGCCATTATTCCCCAAACCCATACCCAGCAATGGTTTGTATTTATCTTTTCAAAGTCCTATAACTTCATCAATAATGGTCTTGTTCATATTGACAATAGATCCCCTTTCTAAAAACATTCCCTTAAGTTTGTCCATTTCAGTATTTAATTTTTCTTTAGTAGATGCCATGCAAACTACTCATATATATTGTCATTCACCAATCTTTTCTTGTAACTAAAGGGGTAAAAACTAGAATAGTGTAGGTATGCATTACTGAAGACTGATTTCCAAAAAATACTGGAAACAAACCCAGTTCAGAATGTTGTATAATTGTCTCCAAATAATTAATAGTCACTATCAAAATGGTAAGTGAATTTAAAAAAAATAAGTTGTATTATTCAAATAGTCCATAAAATATTGTATTCTATTAAATGGACTGCACCTTAAGATAAAAATGTCATCAAGGGAGCATAAATATTGTTTACAATATTTGTAGAAATTGCTGTTAAAAACAAATTTTCCCATGCCCATAACACTGAATCCATAGTGTAAAAGAGAGTGCATATATTTCCTTTATGAGTGGAAAAATAATTACTACCTTTTCTTTATTTTTATTTAAGGATCAAAATTAAACCCAGTGAGAAGGGGGATCATTTAAAATACTATTTAAGAAGGTGGATTAAATAAAAAAAACAGTGATGAACTTAGCAACAATACGTTTATTTTGTGTTTAAGAATTGTAAAGGAAAGAGAAACATATATGGTATATGAAATAGATAAAATAGTATGGCTGTAGTAAAATAAAGGAAAATATGGATAGGATGGAAGAAAAAGAATATTATGAAATTTAAAATTAGTATATTTAGTGGGAAAAGAAAAAAAAGAAAGCTACTAGTGTCTGTGTGTGAACTTTCCAAACCCACTGGAGGTGATCATGTTCCCCTGGGAGAAACAAGTGAAACTAAGGAAGGAAAAGACAATTATACTGGTAGGTCCTATCAAATTATTGATCAAAGTGTACTTAAATTCTCATACCCTATTTTTCCAAATATTTTATCTAGCAGATGAAAATAAAAATGTAAAACAATCTAATATTTTTAATGATTTAAAAGCCTATCTGATGAAGTATGCTAGATGAAAACGCTTATGAGATACTGAATAAACTGGACAACATTTAGGAACAAGTTGATTGTCTTAGATTTTTTTTTTAGTTTTTTAGATTGAATTTTTTGGAATAGGGTCATCTTACATGAATTCCACTGCTCACTACTCATGAATTTGACAGGATCTACAGACAAATTAGCTTTTCCTTCTTCAGTTTTCTATTTTGCAGCTGGATGTTTCCCTCGGTGACTGTATGCCCTAGATGACTAGATTTAAGCCTATAGTTTGTTAAGAAGAAACAGTGACCTCACACAATCAGTGCCCCCCCCCCTCCAAAAAAAAAAAAAAAACTGAAAGTGCTCTCCTGGACAGCCTTCTAGTGGATTGTGCTGCAACAGCTTTTATTGTAACATTGACAGGACACTGCTTTGCAAGTGAATAAAAAGCAGTGACCTGACATAATTGGTGGTTCTCCCCCCCTCCCAAAACTGAAAGTGTTCTCCTAGACAGCCTTCCACTGCATCGTGCTGCAACGGCTTTTATTGTAACATTGACAGGACAGTAC
Organism: Protopterus annectens; assembly: GCF_019279795.1. Taxonomy (NCBI): domain Eukaryota; kingdom Metazoa; phylum Chordata; order Ceratodontiformes; family Protopteridae; genus Protopterus; species Protopterus annectens. The sequence continues at coordinate 764,443,126 of NC_056743.1, read as the reverse complement.
TTTACTTTAGAAGTGAATGTAGGTGCCTCTTTCATGGTGAACATGCTCCTACATTTTCACACTTATAAGCTACTTTGTACTTCATTCAGCTAGTTTGTCAATACGTGTATAGCATCCTAGTGCTCACTAAGACAGGGGCAACAGCTGCATATGACCATCTCTTAGCCCCCCTCATTCATTCAGACTAGCAGACTCCCTTCAATACTTCATGTAGTTTGGTGACCCTGTTCCTCAGAAGTGTATTTGGACCCAGGGCTTATAACTCCCTAACAAAGGGATATCTTCTACCCTCTATCTTACTACCAGGCTTTTCCCTTGGACTTTCACAGACTAGTGCATTAAACTCTTATGTGACTTTCAAAAGCTAGTGCAAGTGCTTTATTTAATTTGTCTTTATTGTAAAGCCATCCTATACTATTTTTCCTCTATTCCTGACTTACCTGGTTGGTGTCCATACTGACACTGATAGTGTTTATTCTGCAGGCTCATTTCTGCTGTTGCATTGCTAACTCCAGGTGCTGACCATCTTTATAACTGCTGTTTCTGCCTGCACTTCTTGCTCTATATTCCTCCCCCCGGCTTGCTTTTGGCTTGGAATTAGAGGCCATACCTGGTAACAGGGATTTCCATAAGTGCTAGCCCTCCCCCTTCCCAGTGTCCTGTGTTACTGTAGCAAAGGTAATAAAAGCTACAGATGCCATTTTGGAATCCCCTACTGCAGCTGGATGTTCCCCTCAGTGACTGTGTGCTGTACAACTAGATTTAAGCCTATAGTTTAAGGTACAGTTTACTGCCTTCAGAGTTGTTTAGTTTGTATGCTAATGCATTTTCTCTTTATAATTCCCAACTTGCATTGAATGTTTTCAGTTAATGCATTCTTATGTGCTGTCTCAGCTAAAGTAAAACAGATTTTAATATTAGTACTGTCACTCTAAAGTGCTAGGTACTGCAATGTATTAGCATGGTCTGGATGATATTATTCTGCTCTCCTTGATTAACAGATGAGTATACATGCTTTTCTGATGTATTAACACTGCACTTCCCTAGTTTGTGTGCCTAGTAATGACTCTGTGATTCCAATACTGTGTTTTTAGTCACCATTGCAGTATATAGTGACTGATATTAGTATTTTCATGATATATGGCTGAAAGTAGTCAATCATTAAGAATTTAATATATTCATGCAGTAGTAATGAGATAGTTGAGATATAAGGGTTTGCATATGACATGCATTAGTGCATGCTTGTTTTCAGCTACAAGGTTACAGTTCTTACTGCCTGCATTGAATATTTTATCCTGTCTAGCTAGGAAGGGTCTCAAACTTTTCTGATGAGGTCTTTAACATCATTATCCTTATGTTAGTGTAATCCTATGCTCTACTGATATTGCATACCCGTTTTTGCTGGGATTTTGTTACATCTGTTTCTTTTTATGCAAATTAAAGCTTTGTGCTTATTTTACTTTGTTTTAAATCTCATCCTGGTCATCTTCATCCCCCCAAGCCTAACCTTTTTTTCCATTTTGTCTTTATCCTTTAAAAAAAAAACAGTGACCTCACACAATCGACAGTTCTCCCCCCTCAAAACAGAGAGTACTCTCCTGGACAGCCTTTCAGTGGCTCGTGCTGCAAAGCCTTTTACTGTAACATTGACAGGACACTACTTTATTTTACAAGTGAATGTAGGTGCCTCTTTCATGGTGAATGTGCTCCTAAACCTTTACACTTATAAGCTACTTTGTACTTTATTCAGCTAATTTGTCAATACTTGTATAGTGTCCTAGTGCTCACTAAGCCAGGGGCAACAGATGCATATGACCCTCTTGTTGCCCCCCTCATTCTTTCAGACTAGCAGATTTCCCTCCAGTGACTCCCTTCAATACTTCATGTAGTTTGGTGACCCTGTTCTTCAGAAGTGTATTTGGACCCGGGGCTTATAATTCACTAACAAAGGGATACCGTCAACCCTCTATCTTACTACCACAAGGATTTTCCATTGGACATTCACAAAGTAGTGCATGAAACTCTTATTTGACTTTCAAAAGCTAGTGCAAGTATTTTCTTAAATTCATCTTTACCGTAAAGCTATTCTATACTATTTTTCCTGTATTCCTGACTTACCTGGTTAGTGTCTACACTGATACTGATAGTTTTTATTCTGCAGGCTCATTTCTGCTGTCGCTTTGCTAGATCTAGGTGCTGCCCACTGCACTCAGGCTCACTCCACTCCCCTACCCTATCTCCCTTCCCACCCACCCCAGAATCAATTTCCTTTATTCCTAGACAGGCTCCTCCCCTTCTCCTATCCTCTAATCAACACTCCACCTACACTTTTTAATCTCACTTCATCCATTATCAAATCAACTGATGTGTCCACACTCAAAACCACTGCTCCTCCCAATCTCCCATGCTTTCCTTACCCTTCTGCACTTAACTTCCATCCACACAATACACCACAATTTAAAACTTTTACCTATAACCTCAACCATAAGTCCACCTACACCCAGCTACCACCTAATTCACCCAGGGCTTATTGCATTATACAACCATTTTGCTACCAGATTTAAACTAGTATCTGAAGCAAATACTAAACTTAGCCTAACAACTGTACAAAATATCCCATACTTAAAAGAAAACTGATAACCACAAACTCACCTCTCAATAAAGCAAAACTTCCCCTATGCAGGGACATCCACTCCAAACCCGGACAAACCCTAAATCTCACAACCCAACAAAGCAATAAACCTCTCACCATAGCAACCATTAAACTGCAAAGTATCAGGAATCACTGTAAAAAACAAGCCCTTCCCAGCACCAGTGTATCACCAACCAAATAACTAAAAAAAACACTGAAAAAGCACTGAAGCACAGTTCAAAATGTAGTTTTTAGCATAGCTGAACCTTTAATAGTCGATATTCATTGCAAAGACTTCATCAGAAACATTATTACAAAAACCCTTAATGGTTAAATAGTCATTACAATTGACATCAGACCAATCAAAAACTTGCAATGATAATTATCAATAAAAATCTTAGAACATTTAAAAACAATTAAAACTTAACTTCTAATTTATAATTTATAATACTCACCCTCCTGTCATTTAAAAAACATTTAATTTTAACACTGTCATTTATTTCTCCAGGTTTAAATGACAATGTTAACATCAAATGTTTTTTAAATGACAGAAGGGTGACTATTAGAAATCAGAAGAAGTAAAGTTTTAATTGTTTTTAAATGTTCTAAGATTTTTATTGGTAATTAACATTGCAAGTTTTTGATTGGTCTAATGTCAACTGTATTGACTGTTTAACCTTTGAGGGTTTTATGTAACAATGTTTCTGATGACGTTTTTGTGACGAATAGTGACTATTAAAGGTTCAACTACACTGAAAACTACATTTTGGACTGTGCCTCAGTGCTTTTCCAGTGTTGTTTTAGTTATAAAGTATCAGGAATAAAATTTCCAGACTTCCATGCCTGGATTCCACACAGTAGGCCAGATATAATAGCAACCACAGAAACCTAGCTTAAACAATATATAAAAAACTCAGAATTTCTACCACCTGGCTACTCCTGCTTAAGATATGACAGACCTCATAAAAATGGTGGAGGTGGGCATTAATTTACCCAAGTAATTTCATATTAGTACCATATACCAACCCCACCCCACAATTCACATCTGCCAAAATTGTTGTAGCTTTCCTACAACTGAATGCCAGGAAAAAGCTCTGCATCATTGGAATCTATATCCTACCAGGCAATAATATACCCATCCTAGAACAAATCCTTACCTGGACTTAAAAAACCTTGACTAGTGAGACAATTACCTTTGGAGATGTCAACATAGATCAGACAGAAGTCACAAAAAAATCAACCCTCTATAAATGTAAATATATTCAGTTATACCCAGCTTATCAATCAAGTAACTAGACTCAACAAAACAACAACTAGTGGTTCCATCATAGAGTGGATACTAGTCTCACACCCAGGCAAAGCAGCTTCAGCAGGGACTCTACCACAAACCATAAGCGATTACCTCCCAGCATACATAATACGTAAATCCACCCTAGCCTCCAGCTAAAACCAGTACACACTAACTAGAAATATCTCCAATTTTGACCAATCAACTCTAAATGACACCCTGGCACAAATAAACTGCAGCATTCTCAAAGTCCTCCCACTAGATGAAGCTGTTGAGTTCTTTAATTCAGCCTTCTTAGATATCCTAAACAATCTAGCACCCATACAGTAAAAAAGAATTAAAAACAATAATGCTACCTGACTTACTCATCCCACAAAACAACTCATGTCTAAAAGAGACAAATGTTGGAAGCTTTGGCAAAAAAACAAAGACCCCCAATACCTCTTACAATTCAAATAACTTCATAATCAAGCAAAACATGCAGTAGTAAAAGACAAAAAATAATTCTATCTATCTAACCAAAAATGCCGTAAACAAAACCTTAAGGAATTCTAGAACACAATATCAACCCTACTTAACCCAGGATCCAATAACAACCCCTGTACTGACCCAGAGAAATCCCCCGCAGAAATTGCCACAATATTCAACTCACATTTTATAGACTCCATTGCTAAACTTACAGGAAACATACCTCAAATAAGTATCACAGCACACTCACCAAATATAAACTCCATGCCAAACTTCACCTTCTCCCCCATCCCTACCTCAACTATCTTGAAACTACTCAAACTCAAACCATGTACTAATGTGCCTGATAACATACCCCCAACATACCTACAGATGTCAGCAAAGCCAATAGCTTATCCAGTTAGCATTCTTATCAATGGATCTCTCCAAGAAAAGCAAGTACTCACTATCTGGAAAAAAGCTTATATTCTCCCACTACATAGCGATCCTTTCTCCTTTATCCAAAATTCTAGGAAAAATGTGTCCACAATCAACTCCTAAAGCACCTCCTAGACAATAAAATCTTGTCCCCCACCCAACACGGTTTCAGACCTGGACATAGTACCACCACTTAAATGGGTACTTCACACAAAGCTATTATGTAATATAAATAACTCTTTTTCAATATACAACACTATTTTATGTAAGAAACCCTCCTAGAGTTAGTACTGTTAAACACAACTTTATGTGGTTTGAAGGAAAGATTTTCCTTCAAATGTCTGTTGTGCCATGGGGTCTCTGTGTGCAGTTTTGCCAACTGCACTGCATCATGGCACTGGACAAACCTAACCCTTATTAGAACTTTATTTAAGAACAAAATCGCTACAGGTACACTTTTCACCACCATGTTGTGTGTGACTAAAGGAAAGTATGAGTAAGTAGTGCATTTGCAAAATTTAATATAACAACTTAACTAACCAACTTTTTTTTTGAGTTTTTTTAAAAATTGCAAATGACACTTCATTATTCTCTTGATATCCTTGATCATAAATCTCTTAAAGAAGGCAGGTAAGAAAGCAATTTACCATAAATTTTCTCATTCTCCCTAATTCCTTCTCTCCCTTTCATCCTCTGCAGACCACCAGGACCAAAGTGGTGGGGTGTTGGGTAGTGGTGAGGAGGGCAGGGCAGCTAGGAATTTTAGTTGGTGAAGTGGATTTTTGTGAGGGAATGTGGTTTGTTGGAGAAAACAGAGGGGCTTTCTACCCTTTAAGGTAAGTTTCTACTATAAGGCCTGAAGTTATTTTAGGCAGGCATGAATTTGTGGACCCTTCCCTTACTCACTTCAGGACCTTTTGGTTGAAAACCCACCCCTTCTTCAGTTCAAGGTCCCCATCTAACGAAAATGAAACCACTGTTAAACAACTAGTTTTTATGTACTTATAACTTTCACTTCACATTTAGGGGACCACTTAAAAAGAATTGGCATCAATCAGAGGATAGTATTTATTTTAAGATGTCATCAGCAAAACCAAAAAAAAATCACTTAACTATGAGGTTGCAACCTGAAAACACTTAGAAACTCCACTAAACCTCCTCTAATAGGAACAAGGGGCATGATGTTTAAATGTGGAGCTTGTCCTGAACAGTAGGCACATAAAAACTGCCTGTTTATTATTATAAATTTAACTATTTGGTTATAAGTGTCAATATTAATTACACCAGTGGTGACTGGTTTCCACCAAGCAGATAGCAATTGTTTAGCTTTCTAAGACTCAAAGACCAAAAGAAGCTCAAACCCACAAAATATCCTGAAATACATATGCCCATGGTGCTAGCTAGTACACATAATGTTAGCTAATGACATTAATGAATTCACTTCATACAGTTTCAATGGAGTCGATGAGAGAGAAGGCCTGCTGATGGAGATGAGGCGTGAGGCAAGAAATTGTAGCAGGCAAATGCTGCAGCCTCATTGCCCCTGGACTATAGCCTGTGATCACCATTAAGTTTTCAGTTTCTTTTCAATGCTTCAAGCCTCACAGCTTTTGAACTTATACACATTATTTATTACAGTGATATTTGGATCATACATTTATATATTGTATTTATTATATATATATATATATATATATATATATATATTATATATATATATATATTTTTTATATATATTTTATATTTATTTTTATATATATTTTATTTTTTTATTTTTATTTTATATAGCTTATTTTATTTTTTCTTAAGTATCCATTTATTTATTGAAATTATTATTTTAGGTTAATCCAATAAGGTTGGACTAGGGTTTTGTTTTTAGTATTTAAAGGGTTTTGTTAACAGACTTTTTTTTTTTAGATTATCTTTATTTTTAGCTTATTCTTTCAATTTTTTGTGGAAACACTTTTTGCAATCAATTCTTTCTTTGGATAAAAAAGATTATTTGATCAAAAGTACTTTTTATATGTTTTGTTTGTTTTTATGTTTAAAACACTGTCTGTTTACATAAGTGCTTACATACATTATTATGCTTACATGAATGTTCCAGTTCAGTTTCACGTTGCTTTTAATAGTACCACCACTGCCCTAATATCATTCTTGGACACTGAAAACTGTGCAAGAGACACAGGGAAAATTGTGTCCTCTCAATTCCTCGACCTAGCGTAGGCATTTGATACCATCTCACATTCCCTACTACTCACTAAACTATCTAACGTAGGAATCTTGGGACTATATTACGTGATCGAATGGTCAAATATTCGAACACGTACTAGTCGACCTGTAATAATCGAACCGCCACATTGTCAAATGGAAAATAAAAAAAGAAAAACTCAACTAAACAAACCATTTAAATGCTCTACGTAGGGGGGCAAGCCCCCCTGCACCCCCATCCCCCGCTACTTAACTATACCAACTCTGAGATCGCACTACAGTGCAGACAATGGAAAACTTCCATTTCCGCACTGTACTGCGATCTCCATTGAACCGTATGACATTGTGGTGGTTCTTTTATTACGGGTTGACTATTACATGTTCGAATATTTGACCATTCGATCACGTAATATAGACCTGGAATCTCACCCCTTACCTTAGACTGGTCAAAACCTTAAAAATGGACAACATGCTGGAAAATGGGACCAGTACTTCTCACCTTATCTTCTGATATCAACAGGAGTTCCCCAAGTCTCTATACTTGGGCCACTCCTTTTCAGCATATTTGTTAATGACTTCCACTCTTCCCTGTCCCAAACCTCAGTTATTCAATACAGAGATGATTCCACCATCATCTGCTCTGCCTACTCCACCAGTGAACTCCAAAAACTAACTCAAATTGACTTCTCATCCATAGAAACATGGATGAACAACAATCACCTAGCCCTAAATGCTAACAATACCAAACTCCTATTCACCCCCTAAAAGATCCACCCCCATAAACAGGTCAGAATTTACTATTCAGTCTCAGAACAGCACCGTCATCAAAGTAGTGTCCCACACTAAACTCCTTGGAGTTACTATCGATGGAAATCTCTCCTTTGACCATCATATCCAAAACAACATCAGAAAGACCCACCAAAAGTTAGGTCTGCTTTACAGACACATAACTTACCTCAACCACTCAGCCAAAAAAACTCTACAATCCTCCTTTTTTTACCATCTCTACTATATGGTGCTCCCCTGCTCACAGGCATTCAACTCTCTCTAAAAAACAAACTCGAATCTTGTTAAAATGAAGTAGCAAAGTTTGCCAACAATGCTACACATATCTCCCATCACTGTATATCCCTTGAAAAACTCAACTGTTTCGAACTACTTCACTTCCTAACTTACCTACAACTCACCACTGCACATAAAATCATAACTAAACCAGAAGATTGCCTGTCCCTAGTCGCACTAATGTCCCCCTACAACCCCGCTAGATATCTCAAATCAGAAAATAAATGTCTTCTAAAGGTAGGATTACCCAACCTTACAGCTGGCCAGCCACTTTAGTCTGTTGCTATAGCCAAGGTGTGGAATTCCTGACCCACCACAATCAGAACCACTTCTAACCATGCCATTTTCAAGGAGTCTCTGCAAGAATACCTCTCCAAACTATGGCTCTGCACATGCTCAAATAATTCTTCCAACATTACATGAAACTTGAAACCTCTTCTCACAACTTTAACCCTTTGAAATATCTATCTTCACTTAATTTAACTCTTCTTCCCCTTTGTTTTATGCATCCTCAGCTACAAGATGAAATTTAAAGAAAAGAAAGCCTAATTCTAATTGTATATCAACATGTATATGTTGTTCCTGGATATGAATCATTGTTATTTTTGTATTTTGTATAATGCTGCTTACTAGTAACTTGAATCTGTTATTAGTCATTATGCAGCTTTATCTCATCAATATATATGTAATATGTGGAGCGTTTCTCCCCGGGCCTCCACTGAAAATGGGCACTCCTAGGCCCAGTGGACTATCCCGGAAAACAAATGCAAATAAATAAGCAAATAATAAACAAATAAATGATGATTATGAAATTTATTTAATATAGCCACGGAAGCTCAGAGATTTAAGAATTTCCATAATGCAGGGACATTTCTGTGCAGAGTTCTACTTGATGAATTATCTGTAAAAGGCAACATGAATTATACAATTATGGAAGAAAGACAAGGTGTTGAATGTAATGTGGAAGAGACAATGCAACAGTGTGTGTCTGGAATTTATAAAGAATAAAACTTTTTGGGAAAAGTTTAAAAATGAATATAGACGGGAAGGATTTAGAAATATTGATATTAATATGATTTTTTATGAGAAGTGTGACAATATTGACAGATGTAATATTGATAAATGGGCTAAAATATTGTTTATGGCAATCTGGATAATGAGGAAAATAAGGCCTACTGATTTATTAAATAATAAGTCAAATGAAGATGAGGACGTTCTGGCTGAAATATGAAGTTGGTTATGGAAGAAATGATAGGAGATAAAAGAAAAATATTACAAGTAATAAGAAATGAGCAATTATATTGATTGTTTAAACTATTGCTTAAAATATTGTTAAACAGCATCTTTCATATGACTATACAAAATGGAACAATGTAAATATTTATGACATAATTACACAACAGATATGTTATGAAAGAATTGCAAACAAAGCACCCTTCTCTTTTCATTAAGTTACATGGTTTCCTTTACATCCACCCGAGCTACCACCAACTCAGGAGGATAGGACCTTGGTTAATGTCTCATTCATATGATTCATAAAGGTTGTTCCTCTACTGAGCCTATTAGTCTCATAAGTATTATTTGCAAGACTGTGGAACATACTATAGTTGAACTAGTACACAATGATATGGATGATTCAACATGCATGGATACACATCACTTCAGCTTTGTAAAATGCAAATAATGCTTTCTCAACTTGTTATTGAGGTCATGGATAAGGGCCATACAGTCCACATTGCTTATCTGGACCTTGCCAAGACCTTTGACACTATCCCGCATACTGGGAATTACAGGAGTATTAGTCTCACTAGTATTAATTGCAAACTTTGATGCATGCTCCGACTTTAGTTTTAACATATACATAGTTTGATGGACTGGTAATTGACACTTACAAAGTCCTTCAACCTTACACATCCTATCCTTTGTGATGTCTCCTCAAGGTCCAAGGAAGTTACTATCCAAATTTATCCCTTATTAGGCCCATCACTAAATATAATGCACCCTTTGACATGTACCTTACTTGAGTACCTAGACCAGATTGAAAGACCTCAGTGTTTCCTCACTCAAAAGATCTCAGGTCTCAGTACATTTAGATATTCTGATAGATTCAAAGCCCCGTTCTTTTACTCACTCTCATACAGATTCTTTAAGGGTGATATTAGCTCAGCCTTCTGTACTATGAACAACCTAGCACTCTTTGAACTCCCTCACCTAAATAGAACCGGTTGTAAACAAATACCCATTCCAGAGAACCAAACCTATAGTACCACGTTATTACCACTAGATGGTATAACAGATCCCTAGACTAAAATACCACCTTTCTGGAATACTTCCCTAGCAACCTTAAAACCAGTTTGGATGACTGGATGGGAAACAGTAAATTTTCACCAGGGATATATGAAATAAGGTCTGCTTAATGTGGGGACAATGTTAGGCTCTCACTGGTTTTGGTTGATGTGGCTGATCTTCTCCATGGTCTCCTTTGGCTGTAATCATAATAAGGACCTATAAACCCATGACCTATTTAACTATGTTTGTTAACTTGTTAAAAGCAGTAATCCTAATGAACCTGTTTTGGGTCAACCTGGAAGATACAGAATAATACCTAAAAAGATGACAAATATAACAAACTCTGAGATTAATATTACTAAACAGGGAGATATAATGATAACAGTTCAAATCAATATAAAAGCACTACAACAATTGTGAAATACAACATTGTGCTCTAACATATGAATGAGAATGAATGTATCAAAATAAGTAAAATTGAGTGATGAACAAATACAGCAAATAATGTACACAGATGACATCACATAGCAGGTTTGCCATTTTTGTACTATGGTGGGGAAAAAGCAATAGTCAAATGGTGTGAGAAAAAAATTGCAGGATAGAGAGCACATAGGTTTGTACAATATTTACATAGTTAATATAATAAGGAGAGATGTCAGGTAGGCTGAAGTTTAATTTGGATATCTGAAAAAGTAAATGTAGTGAGAAGGAGAGCTGGACAGAAGCAGTCATTTTATATTATGGGACTTTGTATAAAGTAGGTGCATTATGTAGCTTTAGAAATGTGGACTTTGCATTTGGTGTGAAATTTGAGGTATGACTGAAGTTCTTTTAATCCTGAAGGAAGTGATTCCACTGTTTGTGAATTGTGTTTAAGTTTTCTTATTTGTAGTAAATATCATGAGTATCGAATATACTGCGGTGGTGGTGCTGCGGTAGTGTTGTCGCCTCACAGTAAGATGTTGTCCTGTTCGATTCTCAGCTAAAGCGTCTTCTGTGTGGAGACATGCATGAATGGGCATACCTTCGTTGAAGGTTGTGCATCAGGGCTGGCAACTCGGTATGTAAAAATCTACTGACAGTCATTAGCGGACCGGAGTTCCGCTGTGGCGACCCCTAACCGGGAAAAGCCGAAAGAAGAAAAGAAGAAGATCATGAGTATCGAATAATTTGGTTGTGATTTTAATACTATACTGGACATAAAATAATTATGTTCTCAACTTAGACCCAAATACCATTTGCTTCCTATGACTCTTGTAATGAAGACAATAGCAGCTGTATAATTGCTTCTAGGGGTTCTAATCTCTAGTGTCTTTTTTTATAATGTTGTGAAATGTCATTTGAAACATGCTTTTTAAAACAGGAGAGTGTGTTTTTAAAACACAGGGTTTTTTTAAAAAACAAGGGGATGTGTTTATTTCATTCTGTCACCTGATATTGTTTAATAAGATGATGTAAGTCTCAAGCTCATTGGTTGTTAATGAGTTTGTGATTTTATGTCATTTCCTTTAGAAAAATGACTCTGTCTTATGTATGTGTTATTTCTGAAGTTTTTTTAAGTAAAAAAAAATGAAAAGCATTAAATAATTATGTGATCTGAGATTAGTTTTGCAGTACATTTATTTTTTTGTACTGTAGAAAGGTTTCAGTGTATTTTTTGGTGTGGTACACTGTGAATCTATAGAATTCATTTGGAATATAGACCTCATGGAAGTTAGACCACATATGCTGCCTGCAGTCTTATTTTTATGTCTCCTAGCATGACAAGATAGTAGAGAATATTTCTTTAAAAGTCAGCAGGTAAATAGTTTATGATAATGTACTGTAGCTGTTTGAACTACGTCATGGACAAATGTGCTATTCTGTCTTACTTAAAACAGATTGTTAAAATACATGGTGTTCCAATCTAACAAAGCCACATTTGTCAATTATTTAAAAAGCAGAAGCTAAAGATAGCTTTTCTTGAAGAGATGAAATTACATGACAAGGATGTCTAACATTTGCTGAAAGTATGGGCAAGAAGTAATGAGCTCTGTCTGGTTTGTCAAAAGGGATAGTATGATTTTATTTCAGTCCTCAATATAGTGGCAGATTTTTGAGAACCAAAAGGAGGTGACAGGAAAACAGGTAGCAATGAAAGGAGTCATGCCCTAACAGAGTAAAATTCTTCTGTGGAATGTTTAAACTACCAATAATATAGATGACATTGATACTCTGAATAAACATGCTGTGTATAATCAGCACCTGGGCTGATGCAGACCTTCATGTTATACTGGATGGGAGCTATAATACAGTAATGCATTCCTGGATAGATAGGATCTCTTTAGGAGATGTGGCACATCCCAAGGTCTGATATGAAGCATTGCATGGTCAATGGAGCACTCCAGTCTAACATGGCACATCACAAGACTAATGTGGCACTCGACTGCTTACAATCTTGTCAGTTTGAACTGTCTGGACATGGGGGCTTCTTCATGCCATCTTCCTTGATGAGTGAATACTGGATGGCTAAATAGTTCCAGGGATAAGGAAGCCATTTAAAGCATACTTGATAGTTCATAGGAACCTGCATCTGGTACTTCTGTCACAATTCAGACTAGATGGGATTACTACTATATTCACATAATGGTTGTGATGAGGGCATGGACAGAGAAGAAAAAAATAGCCAATTAACCACAGAATGTGATAATCCCTAAACATGTCTGAAGATAACTGAAAGGTCATATAAAAAGTCAGGACACACAAATGAAGAGTTGCAGTGACAACTAAGTCAGTTAAAGAGTTTGAAGCACTTTTGCAAAAAAATTATTTTGTCTTTCCAGGAAAGAATATTTTGAAGATAGCTGGGTACAGCAGTTTGAATCTCACACCTGCTTCTTGACATTTCCTGATTAGCGGAATAAATTTACTCCTCTTCTGACTGGTGTACAGTGAGTAATCATTCTCCATAAACACTCTGCGGTCTCCTACTTTTACTACTTTGTCCTTCTGCTGGTAGGATTGCATCTTTACTACTAAAGGTCTAGGTTGCTTTCTCAGAGACAGGTTTGGAGCATATACACAATTTGCCCTTTCAGTTAATAAAAATATATGTTTTATTGTCTGGAATTGTAATGTCATGTTTTAAAAGTCACACACACACACACACACACACACACACACACACACACACACACACACACACACACACACACACACACACACACACATATATTTGCACATTTGTGTGTGTGTGTGTGTGTATGTGTATGTGTGAGTGTGTATAGTATCATGACAAGTAGCAGCCATTTTTTTTGCTTTTGTTTTTTATTTTTATTAGTTTTATTTTTTGCATTGCACTGTGCCCCATGGCTAACCATCAACTACCACCTGGTGCCTGTCTTTGTCTACCAGGTCTAGTAGGCGCTCCTTACCACCCTCAAAATTACATTGACCCATGCTTGGGGCTGGTGAAGACATTGAGTCATCCTGCTGCAATGGCATATATCTGCAAGGGTTTTTTTTTTACCTTAAGCTCTAACTAAGCATTTCTCCTCTCACATACGCATGCAACATCCAATGGGCAGACGTTCAATGGGGACATGTGGCATTTTGTCCTGTCTCCATGGTGACTCAGCCAGTACTTCCTGCCTATTCCCTCTATGAACACTCCCAGCCTCCATTAGAGATCCAATGCAAGGAGCATTCAAGTGGGCACCCTCCTCTCCTAGAATTGGAACATCCAACCTCCCCTTGCTTAGCCTCAGATGGCTGAGCTACTAATCAAACCTGGGTCATTTGGGCTGTAGACAGAGCTTTATTTTTCTATGCCATAGTGCAGAACTGAAGTAGCATTCTCTGGCCCTGTAGCTCTGGGGTTATGAGTCCATATCTTATCAAGGCCTCTGTGCTTTAGTTTAATATTTGTAACATATGTGGGGAGTGCAGTTTATATATTTGATATTTTTTTAGTCTAGCAGTCAGTGCAGAGGACTAAAACTCTGACCTGTTAATAAGCTACTTCTTCTGCCAAAAGTGCAGGGTTTGAATCTTTACAATTTTATTTGCTTACTGTATGACCTTGAGCAAGTCACTCAACCAGACAGTGCTTTGGGGCAACTGAGAATTTGGGCTAGGCTCCTCAATGGTCTTTTGAACGGTGTGCCTAGTAACTACCTATGAACCAATGTGTTGCTGCAGGTATATCATATATATGGGCAACAAAACTAAAGCCTTTTTATCCAGTAAAACCATCATTTTATTATCTGCATCCTGAAAATTATTCCTAGTTTGTGTGGTTAGTTTTACCATGATTGGAGTACTCCTATATTTTTCATATTTGGATAAAATGTCCAACGGTTTTAACTGCTCTTTATATAAATTGTAAAACATAATTATATTGTTTAAAGTTCTCACTCACAGACTTGACTTCTATGATTCATGGCTCTAAATTAATATAGCATGATAGATTTTTCAAAAAAAAAAATTGATGTTATAATGTATTGATCTTCTGCAAGAAATTTAGTCTCACTAAAAGTTACTCTGGCTGTCATATACATAAGCTATTCCGTTCTCCTCATTAAAGAGAGACCTTGTGTTGTCAGAAATGAAATCTGATATATATATATAAATCTCTCTGAATATAAAACTCTAAACAACTACTTTGTTACTCATCAAACTCTACATAAGAAAAATAAATCAAAGAGCTTTCATTAGACTAGTGAAACATATTAATGTGATGTAAACATGACTGCAACAAAGCACAAACCACAGATCTATAACCTGACAGTGGTAAAAAAGAATTCCAGCAATCAGCTTATCTAGCTGCATGCTAAAGGAAATGATCACTGTAATAGTTTTGTGCAGTATTCTGCCTGATACCACCTCCCACTTATTGAATTTGGAAGAGAAGTGTCCAAAGTTAAATCACAGAGTGCATAAAGATAACTTTAAATAAGATTGTCATGGCATTACTCAAGAAAACTGCTTGCTTCAGTGATGGCATTTGAGATATAACTGCCGAATGTACAATTCTGTTACTATCCTACATTACTTATATGATGAATGGTTGCACAGAAACAGTTTCAGCCTTGTCTGAGTTGCAGAGAGCTCATTGTAACGTATTATGCTGAGGGATGGCGTCTTCTTATTAAATGGAAATGGCATGAATTTGAGTACAAATTATAAATGGCACATACAAGCTTACAGATATGTACACAGTGCTTCCTATAACAGTGAAACATATAGTCCTGAAATCTGATCCAGATATATGATTGTTGTTACTGTTATCTATACAGTTGTACAACTACCAAAACACAATAAATGGCAGGTGAATACAGAATGCATTTTAGTAAACAGAGCAATTAAAATCTAGTCAATGAAATTATGTATATAAATCTCTCTCTATATATATATATATATATATATATATATATATATATATATATATTTTTTTTTTATTTATTTTTATTTTATTGATGTATTAACTGAAAAAGTCCACAGGATCCAAGTGTCCCTTTTCATGGGCATTCGAAGAGTATAGTTAAGTGACTTACTCGGACCTTACATAGTCAGTAAATGGAAGTGGAAGGAATCCCTGTATTACAGGAAGCAGTGCATTAATAGCTCAGAGCCTTCATCTTCTGCAGTACCTGTGACACAGATATAAAGCACTAACACTACTGACAAATGAATGTAAAGGTGCAGAGCAGAGGATATGGACATGCCGGACAAAAAAATAAGAAATTTGACAGTGATAATGAAGATATATTGATTGCTGTATACTAAATAGGCAGAATTGCATTTTACAGGTAACGTAGTACCAGATAATGAGAAAGTTGTCACACTACTGTATTTAATGGGTTCAAAACCACATTGTGTCCTGTACAATTTAGTAACATTCAAAAAAAATCTAACAAATTAGACGTTTAAACACATTTTTTGACTTTTTGCAGGCTTACCTGAGCCTGAATTGTTTTGCAATAACTTAAAAACTTAGATTCCATAAACGGAATCAGATGAAAAGTGAACTCTTATTTAAGCATGCTGGAGAGCTATGGATAGTGTCCCAGTGTTGTCAGCTAGAGAAGAACTTCTTTGATGCAACAAAGGACAGGGCTGTATATGATACATACTATACTCTAAAAAAGACTACTATAAAAAAAGATTTAACCTTAGAGTGGGCACCGATTACTGCCATTTTGACTGAAATGTCTGCCAAGCATGCATCTGAAATGCAACAGAAAACATGTGTATATTCGATAAATAAACTGTCACTGAGGCAGGAGAAAGGTCTAAAATGCTGACAGTGTGCTTATGCATCAAGTAACACAGGTTACTTGGTTTAAAGACAGAGACACTAGGAAGAGCCCTAGGCAAGGGTGAAGACAGAAAATATGTTAGGAGGGTAAAATCTTAATAGTGAGAAGCACAGTATGTAGCGAATAAGCACCTTAAATGCAAAACAACACGTGCATAATGTGACTGAATAAGAAGGTGACCCACAGGTAGATACGAACTTTAAAAATGATGACTAGTCTTGCCTAGAATTATATAACATCTCAGAGTTAGACTTGCATAATCATATCGGTCATGCCAGAGGTGACTGGGGTCAAGCTGCAAATGGAGCTTGACACAGTGTCTGTGTTATATGTCATTTCATCCATTCATTACAATAGATTGCTTTCAAGACTGCTGTTAACAAAAATTTCAGTGGTGCTCAAAAATCTACAGAGGAGGAAAGGTGTCCTCTAAAGGCAATAATGTTTGCTGTAGCATACAGTGACAAAACACATCAGTCAGGTATCACTGTTTAGATGAGAATGGGTAAGAAAAATTCAGCAGGAGTAGTACAGCATCAGAACCATTACTGCTTTAGCATCTGATAATGTCACCGCAAAATAGTGTTTAACTGCTTACAGATTTGAAGTGGATTTCTGAGGTAGGCATAGGTGCTCTAAAGATTATAATGGCTCAGTCTGAAATAGATAAAAATGTGATACCAAAATTTCATATGATCTGCCTTATGTCATTTGCACTCAAGCTAAAGGAAGATGCAGAAGTGAGACATTTGGTGGAGTCAGGAGTTTTGTTGAAAGACACTCGTGAATGGGGTATACTTCTTGTTCCAATTATAATGAAAAGGAAAGCTGGAGGTGTCAGTATTTGTGGGACTTCAAGCAACTGTTAACCAAGTGATGCACCCTGTCCAGTACAAACTGCTGCACATTGAAAGTATACTTGCTTCTCTGGCAGAAACAGAATGTTTTTAAAACACTAATTTATCTCATATTTCACTAAATCAGAAATCAAGGCCTCATCTACAAAAGTTTTTGACAGTCAGAACTTAGCAAAGGTTTGTTCCAATACAATCATCTCGATTTTGGCATATCTGTTCCAGTGATTTGGCAAGGAGCCATGCATCAAGTTTTACAAGATATACGTAGGATTCAGTATTACCTTGATAACATAGTGACTGGATGAAAAGAATACTCCCATCTTTAAAAACTATAGGCAGTCTCATACAGTGGACATACCATCAGTAAGCATGGCCTTCACAAGTCACAGGACAAGGATGAAGTTGGTGGAGGCACAAGTCTGGAGCATGTGTGGTTGGCACTTTGATGTGTAATCACAAATGTGTGATTTACTTAATGTGTGTAAAACAAAGACTTTCATACTTCAATGTATAGCCCTTACTCCATGGTACTACCATTGATTGTTGTGAGTGCCAAGGGTGGAATATCCCTTCCAAAAATGCTTTTAAAGTGACCAGCAACTATTGGCATTTGGTATTCAAGTGAGCGAACACAATTTTGTGACCTCACTATTTAGTGGTGATCTCCACTGGATTGCATGTCTATCATGGAGCTGAAACAAGCATCAGAGTCTCAATGTGTTACAATCAGCCATGGCTTGACCTCTGACCTATTAACTGCATACTTCTGCCAAATTTTGCTTCAGCCACGTGCCAACTAAATGCTCAGCTGCAGATAAGGCTAGCTGGTAATGGACGGATAACTGTAAGAAAGCCTTTCAGGAGATGAAAAGACTCATAAATTTCAATAAAATCTTCATGCACTGTGACCCCTTTAACTAAGCAAGCCAACGGGTGTTGCTGTATCCTATGGTTTTGGTGCTGTGTTGTCATACATGCTGCAGGATGGAAGGAATGCCCAACTACTTTCTGCTTCTAGATTACTGTCTCAGGGAAAATGCAGATATACGTAGACAGACTAGGAGGCTATTAACATTTGCTGTACAAGGAAGTGCAACCATTACATGTATGGACAAAGGCTAATATTAGTGAGCAGTTATCAACCCTTAGTTTTAATTTTCAACCAATGGAAAGAAGTTCCTGTAATTGTGACCTGGTTACAGTGATGGACTGTCTTTTTAGGAGCTCATACATATAATATTGAATTTAAGGGGACAAAGCCACACAGTAATACTGAATGGTAGAAGGAATGAGATCAGATTATGAGAATTCTATGAAGTGTTCCTTTCAGT